>NW_012027098.1:22059-27738 GCF_000956235.1 Wasmannia auropunctata | reverse complement strand
AGCATATATTAGTACAGGCAGCTAAAAAGATGGCATGCGTACCTAAATATCTTATCATGCGTACATTTAGCACACAGGGCTAAGTTTATAGCTACGCGCAAAAATTTGATTTGTAATTGTTTTTGCTAACTATGCCACATTGCAAAAACAATTACAAATCAAATTTTTGCGCGTATCTATAAACTTAGCCCTGTGTGCTAAATGTATGCATGATAAGACATTGAGGTACGCATGCCATCTTTTTAGCTGCCTGTACTAATATATGCTTTTAATTTTAGTTAATAATTTTTTTTGGCATAGTGAATGTTTTTTATCTGTAGACAGAATTTAGCAATGATACTAAGGTGGTAGCCCTTATAGCTAAGTTTGATTCAGCTATTGAAATTTAGCTACTATTATACTAACTGTAAGTCATTTTTTTACATGCATCATAAATTATCGTATATTTTATAATAAATTTGCATATTACTTTTAAAAAATATATAGAGAAAATCATAATCTTTCTTACACATCTCTTTCTCATAACATCTTTTCTTTTAAACGTCAGAGTTTAAAATTACGTAATCAGGGCGAGCGGTGATGCGATGATGAACGGATATGCGGGAAGTAAGACAAGCGATGCCAGAAAAGTTACTAAACGAAAAAAGTCGCATCTGGCAACAGGATGAAGTTCCCGCATGCAACAACAGGCACAACGCGCGAGTAGAAGCATCATGTCGGGTTGTCCGGCGCAACTTTCCCGTGCCTCGTTCGTATTCGACGGCACGACACAAAAATTTGCAAGTAAATGAACGGAACCTAAATGTCCATCTCTTCGAGCCGCTGGTATACCAACTCGAGCCAAGGAACAAAGACCGAGTTTAAACAGAAAAGCGAGGAAGGAGAGAGAGAGAGAGAGAGAAGGACTGAGGGAAGGAGAGGGAGGTAGACGGTGAAATCTCCTGTCACGGCATTAATTAATCGTCCCAACTTTTAAGTAAATCGTCGTGCCGCATTCCCCCGATCTCCTCTTCCCCTCGTCTTTATCGTTGCCATTCTGCATGTCACCGACCGGCATCGTCGGACTATTCGTCATTTGGACTGCAGCGAATGTTTCCAAAACATAAATTTCTACTGACGTCGCGCAACTTTCGAAGAGCTTGTCGTGACCAATGGCGACGATAAATTACGCGTTCGAGAATGCAACGAGTGGAGACAAGATTAAGCCGGGCGGGAGACGGAATTAGAGATGGAAAGCACACCAGTCGAATTTTCGTAACACATTAGATAGAAAATACGAAATGAGAATTAATCTCAGTTGTTGATTTGGATTTTGTTGTTACATAATTTTGTTCGTAAACATAAAAAGCACATCACTTGCATTACCCATTATTTATGAAACGTGCAATTGTAATAAATGTAATTAAAGCAAATAAATCAAATTAAATCAATCAGCTCTCTGACAGTCAATTAAAAATTCGATTAATGGACATTTAGAATGGAAATAACTCAAAAAACTATTATCATAAAAATGTTTTTTGTTATTTGCATAACGAATTTGATCTTTTCTCGAAACAATCAAGTGTTAAATAAGTTTACCTACTGAAGTAAGGAAAACACTAATGTGGAAACAATTATCCCGGGTAAAGTATAGCTTGACGGAAATGTAAAAATACATCGACTATCGTCTTCCTTTGAATCTCTGCGAGACCGTTCGACGGTATGAGAAGTGGCGGGGAAGGAACATTAATTTCCGGTCTTTCGTTCGCAACGAGAGCCTCGTTTTTACGGTCAGCTTTATACCGCTCCACTCAAATAAGCTGAAAATTATGTGCTGTGTAAGTGGAATGAGAGACTCCCCTCTTCCTCTCCCCCATGCAGTTCATAAGAAAAGCTGAAAAGATATTGTCGTGATTTTATGTTTATATAAAATCAAGCCGAAAAGATAGTAGGATGGTATATCTACAGAGAATAATTGGATGTTTTCAGGAGAGAGGCATTTAATATCTTTTCACAGAATTTTTCTTATGTATTTTTTTTTTTTTTGTAAAAGTTTATATCACAATTTGTGAATTTTGAATTTTTATCTTCTCTAATTATCGAATTTATCGACACCTTTGATATTGGCAATGCAATGAAATCTGTTGTATGCAAGTTACATATATCGCGAAAGGTGTACTATTCCTCTAGGAGCTGATAATATTAATTATCAGCTTCCAAAGAGAGTGAGAGAGAGGGAGGGAAAATTCACACGCGTTGTTCGAAGAATGATAATTGAAGCGAGTGATCAAGAGGCCGTAAAGGGGCCTGAGCTAAATATCCTTACGCATACGAACAGTGTTCCCGAACACTGTTAACTGGCGCGGCGAGTAATAGATATTGTTCCACTTATAGTTATCCTGCGCCACGTAGGAGTTATCGACTCCCTCGACGACTGTAATCGCAGAAGTAGTTTCAAGGATCCGTTTTCAGCGGTCGACGCTAATAGTAACGCGATATTGAGTTTCCGTTGTATTTACGAGTACCGCTCTTTGCCGCGAGGAAACATAGATCCTAGGTCGTTACGTTACCGCGAACCGCGATTCCTCGGTGCAGTATTACGCTATACTTATATCGGGAGAACACCAAGTGGGCTTTTGCGCATGGCGGTTTTGAATTAATTAGTTTTGGTTTGGCTCGGATCACATTGCTGTTACTCCGTATATAAAGGCGATCAGTTTAACAAATGCTGATAATAATTCAACCTCTCCGAAATTAACATATAGTATTTTCAAAATTTCAATGTAATTGATAAAATTTTAGTGCTCCAAACTTCAGAGATTTTGATACATTTTGGAAATAACTCTGGCAATTAAATAGAAGAGAGTGGAGAACCAGCGAACACCTGATGAGGGAAAAGTTAAATAAAGCCGATAATTATTTTTTAATTTATTAATTATAGAAGTCTTTATTCAAAGGATACTCCAATTATTTCAACTACAATAATTCATATATTAGCAAGATAAATTATAAATTTAAACAAGCAACAAAATTCTTTGCCGCTCGGAATTATCCGTTGCATGTGGGAGAGCAATACTAAATCAAGTTTTGTTTTTTGTTTAAAATTATAGTTTTTATTGATAATATATGAATGTAATTATTGTAATTTAAAGCCAAATTTTCCTTAAATAACGATTTCTATAATTGATAAATAATTGTTGTTTATTTATTTAACTTTTTCCTTAGGTATGTTCGCTGCAGTTTCTCCATTCTCTCTCTTACATCAAAATAATCGAAAACATGTGATGATAGTTATCGTAAATAGCATATGCGTTCTATAAGCACATTATAGTCGGTACTAAGCATATACATATAGCTGGGTTCGAAAAATGAGAGATTATCATTCTAATATTATCTAATATATGTATAATATTATCGTTCGCATTTACTCCATATTTACAATATTTCCCTATTCTCTTAGCTGTATGAAAGATAAGAGTTCGAAAGGGTATGAGATGCTAACTGATATTATTTGTAAAATTAATCATAGATTTTCGCATAAATTCCACAATCAAAATCGATTTTAATCATAAAGAAAGTTTTTCAATAAAATTTTTGAGACATTGTGTATAGTATTGTAAATTAAATATGTACACGAAATAAAAAAAAATGTTAACCGATGAGACTTGAAACATTTTTACTCAACAACTGAAAAATTATCGGTATTTTTTATCTGTATTTTTATTGTTTCCAGTAATCGCTAAATTTCTATCGATTATATCAAAATTCTACAAATATTAAATGTACATGAGTAGTAATTTTTGAATTGCAGTAAATAATCTTGGAAAAATAATCCTAAAAAAAAGATCAGATAAAATAAAAATAATATGTATTATATTTGCCTTTGAAAAATTTTAACGTATTTTTATATATTGTGCATAGAAACTTACACATACAACAATAACAACAACAACAACAACGCGTGTGCACGCTTTTAGTGTGTGTGCGTGTGTGTGTGTGTGTGTGTGTGTGTGTGTGTGTGTGTGTGTGTGTGTGTGTGTGTATATTTCGATGATTTATAGAATTTGTAATATTATATCAATGATATTACATCAATGATTTGTAATGCATTTATATATTCGATTTTTTGTTGAACAAACGCATTACAGCTTGCACGTTCTTTCAGAATCTTCATACAAAAATTATTGTATAATATCGTTTTATGTCCGCGGATCCGCCGATCGAATCAACAGACCTCAATAAATATTCATTTCCAATAATCTATTGAGCTAATATTTTTATTTGCATGTGCTCGGTATACATATGTACGTATTGATCCGAATCATAACAATCGTGTTTATTATTAATAATATTTATGCAGCGTGCAATAATATCTTGATTGTCAAAATTAGTGATATTTGTTGCAAACCCGGAGTTAATGAATATGATAATGGATAGGGCAAGTTATTCAAATCGTCTCTGTCCGTAAATTATCATCGTGGCATTTATATCATAAATTGTCGTCGTATCGATTGATGTATATAAGAGGATCTCTCCTGCTATTTCTTTCCTTTATAAGTATGCCTCATCCTATCATCTATTAGAACATCGTTATTCAGTACGTTATTCTTTTAATGGCATCTTAACGATAACATAATTTATCTTCAATAACCGTCTTCCGATCGTTACTGTCTCCCCGTCTCGTTAATTTTCAAACTTGATTCATAAGTACGGAAGAAAGAGGGAGAAATAAGAAAAACGAACGAGAATATGTATAAAGAGGTTGAGAAGGTTAAAAACGAATAATTGGCTAATAAGCTAATGATTGCAGTTATAATATAATTGTGCCTTATATTTCATTAAAATACTAAATATACCGTATCTTCCTTAAATAAACTTTAGACAATCTATATAATTCATGATAGAATTCAGAATAGAGTTCTAGCTACATAAATATAATTTTTATGTTAACACAGAAAAATGTATTTGAAATGTATATACGATTATTCAAGATTGGGAAATAACGTGTTACTTGTAACGTTTCCGTTATTTTTCTTCAGTAACAATTGTTATTTCTTTCTATCGGTAACGGTAACGGTAATGTTATTACATTTTTACAATACCGGTAACGAATTTCGTCGTTACTTTTATTGTTACTTTTTATACTTTTATTTTCTTATTTTATAATAGATTTTTAAATTTTTTTTGAAAAATATTTTGTCTCTTTATCTCTTAGGCTACATTCCAATAGTTATTACCAGTATTGAAAATCTATAATTCATATTACATACTATAGATTTTCAGTATTAGCAGTGAATATTGGAATGCACTCTTAATAATGACATTAATGTTTAAAAACAAAAAATTTAATCCAACTTTCTAAAAAAAATAAGTAATATAAAGAAGAATTTGTTCTTCATATATAAAATACAAATTAGGTTTCAAGAGAGAGTTTCAAGTTTTAATATTTATTACATTTAATAATAATTACCAAATAATATAATTAAGTATCAGGAAAGACCGCGGAATGTTAACTAACAATTGAGATCTTAAACGCCAACACAGTACAAAGCGAATCTTGATGCTTCCATATAATATTAGTGTGAATCTTACAATTTTTGGTTCATATAACACGACGTGGTCGTAAATCGTGTGCTTTTCCGCAGTTCCGAACCGAGTAAGTATGTATTATAATATCACAATTAAATTGTCGAAGGCAAT
>NW_012027098.1:21632-22039 GCF_000956235.1 Wasmannia auropunctata | reverse complement strand
TATATATATATGTTTGAGCGAACGTATTATTAAGGCGACGTATAAATAATTAAGTATTGCCTTCGGCCACAATTTAATTGTGATATTACATATTACTCGGTTCGGAGCTGCGGAGAAGCACGCGATTTGCGGCCACGTGGTGTTATATGAATCAAAAATTGTAAGATTCACTAGTATGGAAGCACCAAGATCCGTGTTGGCGTTTAAGATCTCAATTGTCAAATAATATAAATTTAAAATCCAATTAAACTTATTTTAGTACAAAAAAAAGTAACAAATCATTACTTATTTTTCAAGTGACGGTAATGTGTTCTCAACCCTGCGATTATACATATATATAATACATATAAACACACTCACACGCACGCACGCCGCACGCACGCACGCACGCACGCACGCACGCACGC
>NW_012027098.1:0-21612 GCF_000956235.1 Wasmannia auropunctata | reverse complement strand
ACGCACGCACGCACCCACCCACCCACCCACCACACACACAAATGTTTGTTAGTACAGTGAATTTTCGTCATGCTCTTATGTAAAAATACGTATTTAAAATAGAGAGATTATATAAAAATATTGTTTATTTGCTACATTTATTTGTTTAATTTAGAAAACAAAGTTTTTAGAAAATGAGAGTTTAAATGTTTTAAATTATTAAAATTTTATAGTATAAATTTTGATGTAATAATGAATGAATGCAGAGAAATAAAAATATGTATTTTTAAAGAATGTTATTTTTTTTTCTTCGTTTTTATTTCTTTTTTTGTAAGCAACTAAAAAATAATAATTTGGAGTTAAATCGTTATTATAGCAAATGAGCGATATAGTACAGTCGATCCTCGATAACTCGAATCTCAAGGGAACAGCAAAACCCTTCGAGTTATGGAGTTGTCGACTTATCGAAATTCGAGTAAAAGAGGGTTAACATATGAAAATTCGACTTACCGAGGCTTGAGTTTATAATTTTTTTATTATAATAGATTGTAGAGGAAAAAAATCAATATTTAACAGTGAATTACTTAAGATTATTTATTGCATACATGTAATAAATATAATCATGATGTAATCATAAATCAAAATACCAGGTTATTACTTATGGTTACACATAGCTACAACTTCGAATTATAGAGGCAGCGACAATGGAACTTTCGATTTATAAAGGTCTGGCTACTTTAAATTTGAGTTTCCAAGGCAAAATAATACATCTAAATATCTGACAACTAATTTGAGTTAAAGTAGGTTTTATTTCGATTTATAGAGGTTTTTCGCAGCGGAAGAAAATGAACTTTTTCGTCTTACAGAAGTTTTCGAGTTGTAGAGGTTCGAGTTATGACAAAACAGAGAAATGTAGAATATTCTTACGTTAGAACAATTTTTGGAAAATGCGTTTTCGTATCATTACATAAAGAAGGAAGAAGCACAGTATAACCAGTAGGTCTATTCAGCGAAAAACTGAGTCTTCGCGCGGATATCACCGCGCAACTTTTGTTTTGGGTTGGATCCAATGAAATGCAAGACGATAGGAACGTACATATACATATGTGCAGACAATTTATAAGCAATTACATCAGAAATTTTCTTTAGTGATCACTCCTACGAATAATTGTTATTAATAAAACGTTTTATTCGATTCACACATTGAATTTATTGATTTACTGTATCGAATCCATATTATTACTTATTTGTATTATTACTTGTGAGGCACTTTTCTCAATTCGGTCCTGGATTTAACATGGTGGATGTTCACATGATCCGGAAGAGGAGATCAAAGATGCCGACACGAAGTGGACCTACTGGTTATACTGTGGAAGAAGCACATAGGGGGAGGGGGAGAGGGCAGAATGAAAAAATTCAGATGAGGCAATAAAAATATTAGAAGTAAACAAGCGTTCACAATCCATTAAAACGATGACAGGTTAGCTCCGTGTCTTTGGGTTCTCTTCTTTTCGACATTCGAGCTTTCTCCAGCAGTACATCCGCGCACTTTCAGCGCTACATGCGCGTTCCAGACGTTCCAGTTACTCTCTGTTACCAAACACCAAGAGAAGTTCTTCCTCTTGTCTTTATCGTTACCGCCTATTCGATAGTTCTCCTAATGGCATCACGATCATTCGGAACATAATTCAGCCCCAATGATCGTCTCGATCGTTAATGTCCCGTTTCCGCGGTCTCGTTAATTCTCCAGCTTGAGCCTTTATACGGCGCGCGTGTAGGGTGCTAGGAGGGTGACGGTGCAGGAATTGCGACGCGGCGCAACGGTGGCACGACGGAGGAGGCATTGCCCGTGTGAGGAAGGGCGGGGTGGGCACCGGAGAGAGAGATAGTCACTATCAATTTTCCTCTAATGGGAGTGCAGCACCGTAACGAGGTCGTACGAGAGGACCGGGGGAGAGTGTCGCGAGCGATCGCACTCGCGGTAACGAACTCACGACACATTGTGTCACCGACATTAATGACGTAACGAGAGAATTGACGATACCGCGTTGTCTTCCAGACGCCGCGCCGTGACTTCAGAATTTTCCGGAAATTCATCAAGTGACCCAAAAAATTCTCTCTCTCTCTCTCTTTCTTGCTTGGCATTTTTGTATGATATAAAAATCGAAAAATAAATAACGATTTTCTGCAGAATAAGGATAAATCATATGATGGTGCAGCAGAATGTTTCGCAGGCATGTCATTGCGAAGAAACTTATATCGAACTTTCCTCATTAGGTCTGTCATTCTAACGTAATGACGGCAAAGTCTCTTGGGAGCGCATTCCAAAATGTGCAACTTTAATTCCTTAAAGTGCCTGAGTTTCCGAGAATCCAAAATAAATTTTAGTTGTAAAATTGATTAATCTTCGTGCAAAGTGTTCGCGGAGACTGAATAAGTCTGATACGTTCTAATCGAGTAATTGTTTAGTTTCGTGTACATCGTCACTCGACACGTTGGACAGAATTCTACGAGAATTTTGCTCTTGCAAAATGCTTACAATTAGATAAACGTGACGTCGGAATATTTTTAGACGCATGGTTTTTCATGCCTGTCTGCTTAAGTAAATTCATTCTCTAAAGGGTGCCTTTCGATTGACGCGCGTTGTGCGGATATGCAAATGCGCGTGTTTACCACGCATTACGACACGGAATCTCTGTATTTACGTTGCGGCTGGTATCAAGACGCATCGTGTCACTGTAATATACGTATCCACGTGTTTACTATCCCCAGCCGCGGTATCACAGACGACGGATTGCGGAATTGGAAGCTGTCGCTAAATCATTGATTTACCGCGTTCAAATGCGCTTTCGCCGCGAGGAACCATGCGCTTTTGCAGTCACTCAAGGACTCGACGACAAAACAACTTCTCATCCCAGCTGCGCATACATCTTAACGCATTACGATCAAGTGAAATCGGAGCATTGTTTAGAAATATTTCTTACAAGTTTTGTACATATACATGTATATTACAGTTACAAAACTAATTGTTCGGACAATGCGTTAATATATTGATAATTTCTAAAAATTCAAGATAGAGCAACTTTATCAAAAATTATCGTAACGAGATTTTTAAAAAAGCATTTTACAGCTAGAAATTTTCACTTTTCAAATTAATACTTTAGAAAACGACTAACTGACTTTCTTCGGAGTCGCGTTGATACAAATGGAGATATGACAAATCGCAAAATTTTTGGTAAATATATCGGAATATGAAGGCAGGCTGCTCCAATGACCTTGATCTTTACATATGTTGTCAAGGTCATGACCTTGAGTGACCATCAGGTGGTTTTAGCCGTCGCTCGTTATTCGTTAAAAAGTTATTTACAAAAAAGTTACAAAAAAAATAATACCAATGGGAGGGTTGGGAGGGGCGAAGCCCCTCCCCCCCCAGTAGGTAGTACTGGTCGCAGGCGGGAAGGGGGGGTGCAGGGGGGAGCCCCTCCCCCCGTCTATAACATAGCTAATATTTATTGTAGAAACAGAAAATACGTGCTTTAATGCTCCTACTTGTTTAGCAAGGCGATTTAATAAATATTTAATTTAATATACTTTCTACCTTGCGTAGGGATCTGTCTAATCTTTTCAGTGTATTATTTTTAGTATTTTTTTTAAAGTGATCTTTAGATGGTTTTAGCTATCGGTCGTTATTCGTTAAAAACGTCGCTCGTTATTAACAAAAAGTAGCAAAAAAAATAATACCAATGGGGAGGTTAAGGGGGCGAAGCCCCCCTAGCAGGTAGTATGGGCGCAGGTAGGGAGGGGGGGTGCAACTTTGCAAAATTTTTTGCAAAGTTTTAAAACTTTGGGAAAAATTTTGCGATTTGTCACACCTCTATTTGTATTTATGCGGCTCCGAAGAAACTCAGTTAGTCGTTTTCTAAAGTATTGATTTGAAAAGTGGAGATTTTCAGCTGTAAAATGCTTTTTTAAAAATCTCATTACTATTATGTTTGACGAAATTGCTCTAGCTTGAAATTTTTAGAAATTATCGCTATATATATGTATTAACGCATTGTCCGGACAGTTTCGTGACTGTATATACTTGTAGATTTGTCGTATGAGATATAATAATTAAATATTTTTAAGTTTGTTTACAAAGCCAATATTAATCTCCTTTATTTTAACATCTATATATCTAAAAAGTGAATTTAGCCGATATTTTTGAATCGTTATTTAGAAGACAATGATTTACCCATGAATATAAATGTGGAAAATGAAAAATTGTCAATACTGAAAGTGATTTATAGGGGGAA
This sequence comes from Wasmannia auropunctata, assembly GCF_000956235.1. Lineage (NCBI taxonomy): Eukaryota > Metazoa > Arthropoda > Insecta > Hymenoptera > Formicidae > Wasmannia > Wasmannia auropunctata. The sequence continues at coordinate 17,338 of NW_012027098.1, read as the reverse complement.
ATATATTTCTCTCTTTCTCTCTCTCTCTCTCTCTCTCTCTCTTCTCCTCTCTACCCAACGTTTGTCGAACGGTCGTATCGTTCAATGTAAATGCATTTCATGAATATGCATGCATTTCATACGCATTCCCTAATTATCGTATACACAATTTTGCTAATCGATAACACCAGGCTGTTGTATCGCAAAAACATTGTATTATATCCACATAAACGAGATCCTATTAATATGTGCAAATCAGTTTCACGATTCCATGATAATGATTTAGAGTTAAAAAAAAATTTATGAAGAAACTTATAACATATATTTTCTAGAGAGTTTTCGATAGTACGTCATTAGTTCAATATTCCTTATCAACGCGAAATTGTTGCAGAGCCAATGAAACGATTCAAAATTATTACGAAGCGAACGTCGAAAATTTTCCACGAAAACTTCAAGAGAAATGTAGAGAGAGAGTATATCTCTCTCGTCGCTGGCAATCGGTCATTGCGGCTCGCCCGACAACCTGCAAAATTTTTAATTTTATTTCTGTCGTCGCGCGGGACGCTCCTTCGAGTCATCCACGACTTTCCCGGAATTAACGAAGAAATTTTCGCAACTCTTTCCGCACTCCGAGCCGGCGCGGCGGCGGGGAGGGACGACTCGTGATGAGAAAGGAGGGTGCCTCGCTACCCGTTCTACCATTCCCTCCTCCCCTCTCGCGGAGGATGAAGTGTCGGCTAATGGCGATAAGCCGTCCGCCGGAAACGAGCATTTCTGCGGGAAGTTGGCGAGTTCAGCGTTTTCCTCCCTATTCCGGTCCGTGCGTACGAGAGAGAAAGAGAAAGAGGGAAAATACGATCTGAAATAAGGTAAAAACGAGATACGGGGGAATGAGAGATTTGACGAGGTAGCTGAAAACTCACGGCGCGGGGAAAATTTTCAGTATACGCGCTCGATGATGCTTTTTCATCGGACGGGTTTTCCCCGCTGCACTGCGCCGTGAAGTTCGCCAGCGCGTAATTCAGATCTTACGGCTCCCGTTGTTTTAAGTTTCATAACGGTTTTTACGACGACCCCCGGCAAAGAACGGATTCCCGGCTGCTGCCGGCGCGGCGCGGCGCGCGGATACCACGGCGAATATCGGTGGTGGATAAGTGAGGCCGGCGCGAGAGCGGGAGTATAGTAGCGCGTTGCCGTTTTGACGTGTAGAAATTCCGCACGCGCGAAGATGGCCCCACATTTTCTTGAAAATGAGGGTGAGAGCCCTGCGAACGACCGCGGTCTTGAAGTTTGTACGGCAAAGCTATCGCGTTCTCTCGTAAAGTCATTATAACGTTCAAAGTCATTTTAACTTCAAATTCTCACTCAAAAAGCTGCACGGATATAAGTAATATACAATAAAAAGGCGATGAAAAATTAAGAAAGATGCGCCAATTTATATTACCCGTGAGTGTGCATGTATATTTTCGAAATTTCTTTTCTTGGTGGGACATCGTGGCAGATTACGATCTAACAATAAGTTTTTACCCTTCGATATTATTTGTGCTTCCGCGTGGCGTATCTTTATTGAGACCGCTGCACGTATAGTACGCGATGTGAGGCGGTGCGACATTTGGGAAACTTGTAAAACAAATACACCTGTGTCGCGCAATAACGCATAAGTCGTCCTTCGACAAGTTTTCGTTGGCATTCTCCGAAAACTCATCGAGGTAAGTGGCTGGCTTCGATACGGTTGCCAATATCGTAGAAAGAATCCAAATAAAAACGCCGTAACATCAACGAGAGAATCATTGAAACTGCATTGATTTATTGCAAAGTTCGAAGATCATCGGAAAATCTTGTTTAGTGCGCGAAACTATAGTACTCTCCAAAAGTGAATCAGTGGAATCATCACTGATTTTCAGTGTATATCATTTTCCAATGGCATACTTAGACGTGACTATTTCAGTGATTATTTCAATGTTGTTTGAGTGATAATGTACTGATTCAAACAGTGAATATCACTGTCAAACAGTTTTGAAAACTAAAATTCACAGTTTTTTAATGATATTTACTTTTTGAATTAGTATATTATCACTGAAACAACATATATTGAAATAGTCACTGTTTATCACAATTTTAAGTATGCCATTGGAAAATGATATATACTGAAAATCAGTGATAATTTCACTGATTCACTTTTAGAAAGTAGAAACTGATGGATATTATTTAAAACAGGGATTATTTAATATAATCTATTAAGTAATATACCGGTCGGCATTTTACTGAATAAATTTCTGATTAAAAACATACAATAAAACATCTGATTTACGAAAAGATATTTAAAATGTTGTTTACTTTGTGGGACTCGCTTGCGATTATGCCATGATATCATTTAAAACTATTATGGATAGTATTAACAATATTATTAATAATATTTGCGTATAAATAATATTAATAATATATCTAATATTTAGTAACATGGATGATATTTCATGGAAAATATGTCATTTGATATTTATAACAGCCAATATATCTCCTTCGGTTTATGAAATTCAAGAGGTAATTATGCATTTTACTGAAAGCGCGAGCGATTAATAATAACTGCAACGTGACCGTAAGATTTCGATTTGCTGACTGAATGTTAGATTTCGAAGGGAGAAAGCAAGTCCCTAAGAAGTCATTAATTATTCTTCTGAAAGTGTTACTGAGAGAGATCTTCGAGAGAGACTTCCTGTTTTGCATCCGCTATGATAGCAAATGGAAGAGGAAGAAGCTTTTCATATTAAATATTTTCCTTACTGCTTGATTACATTTTTAATGAATAAAGTCAATAACCGGAAGAAATACATTTATTCTGAAGGACTTGAGTAACGTCTCCTCCCTTCCCCTCTCCCGTAATTATAATATTTTTTTTTAATTCAAAGTAAAGCTGAATTACTTTCAAGAAAGTGTAATAGATGGAAAAAATGATTTGTTTTAAATATACGCTATATAATATAAACTTTGTTGTACTATTTCCCTTGTATATAAATTAGAAATGCTATGTCACGATGGCAATTGTCTACCAGAGAATTAGTAATACGTGATAATTAATTCTATATATACATTTCAAAGTTTTCAGCCTTCTTTTTATTTTTTATTTTGTAATATAAAAATAAAAATTTTTTTGCAGTACGGCTGAATAATATATATCACGTACTGCAGAATATTACAAACAATTGTAAGATTCGAAGAAGAAATCCGAAAGTAAGGTGAGTTGGGATATTTTGAAAATTTATCAGCCTGAAGTCTGAACTCACTATCGTGCGTCGAGCTGAGGACAATGCCCGAATTTCGTGCAAATTCGCAGTGCTCCCAGCTTTCGGTTCGGCGCGACGTGAAAGCATAATGGGAAAAAGAGCGCAGCAAGCTTGTTTTTCTTTTTCTTGGCAACTGACACGCGGTTTGCGCGCGTGGGCGCGATTATTTAGGGGCAAATGCATGTTCCTGCATGAGGGACCGCGTGTATTTCGGGTACGTGTAGAATGTGTAGCGCGCAGGTAGATAGAAAGAAGAATCCGCGCGAGAGAGGTTGTCTGATAGGTGAAGGGAAGACTTAGTTATCCCGAAAGGGATGGCGGAATAGGATTCTCGGGTTTCTCCAGACTACCCGCCGCTTGAATAACCTCTAGGCTCACGTACCTTTTTCACGGCATCCTTCGCCAGTGGCTCGAGGCAATGGAAGTGCGATATAGTAAATAGGTTGACTCGCCTCTCGAGTAGAGAGAGAGTCTCGCTTGCGAACGAATTATTTACGGAAAGAAATAGCGAATATTGTTTGCGATGGTATTATTGATATTTGTGTGTGAGTAAAGTTTATTTATTTCAGCTAAGATTGAGATAGCATTACAGTTTCGATTACGATGTCTTCGTCGAGAGTTAACTTCTTAATCTTGTCTGCTTACTTTTTGCTTGTATGTTGGTACAAGACGTACTATTCTTGGAGTGATATCGTCGCTGCTCGAGGATTTCGATTTCCCTTCACGCTCAATTCAGAGTCAGTTATCTCATCGTGACGCAACTCCACTCAACACATCCCCGAGGAAAATTCGGGTCGGAATTCCATAAGGAATATACAACCTCGTCATTCAAGGAGCGGCAGCGGCATCCCCTAAATCTACCGTGGGAAGCTGCAATTTGCGCAGCGCGAGCGTTATCGCGTTACGATCTCTCTGAATGCTGTAACAGCTGCTTTCCGGCGTATCTGGCGGAATCGAAAACGTTATCGGGGGGAGAAATTCGTTATCGTCGCTGTCGCCGTAAGAGACATTCTCGCCTCCCTGGCGTCGTTATATCCGCGATTCGCGTCGTTACAATGAGAAAATCAAGCAAACGGCGGTTTCCGCGGATTCGGCATCAAAACGAAGAGAGAGAGAGAGAGAGAGAGAGAGAGAGAGAAACAGGAAATTCGGGGATAGCATTCCCGTAGGAGCAGTCGGCGCCAGTCAGACAAACTTGTCCAAACCGGAATAACCGACCCTTAAGAACCGTCGAGGCGACGGGGATTACCTGCGGGAGAGGGAGGCAGGGGTTTCCGCCGCGCCGGGAAGAAGGGCTTTCTCATTGTTTCCGCGTGATTCCCGAGAAATCTCTCGAATTTCCTCACTCCTATCCGAGAACGTCACAAAATTAGAACGCCAATGCCGAATTCGAAACGGCGCGATGGTCCTTTTAGTTGTCCTTCTGGAAGTAGAAACTCGAATTTCACATCTGAAAATTTTTGATCAAATAGCTTCTTCGTTGGTAATTCCTGTTTTGCGTTAGACAACAAAATGAGATGATGTACATAGATAAACTGAGCAAGAAATAAAACCGATAGACTATAGTATACAATGACGCTAATATTGTTACTGTTCTTATAAAAAATCTGTTACTAAGAATTTTTCTTTATAAGAATCTTTTTACTGTTTATTATAGAATTAGAATATCATCAAAAAAGAATTATATAATTGATTTTCTCGGTTAAATTTTTAATACGCCATATGTAATAAAACAAATAAAGTATTTCATCGTGGAAATCGCGCACGCTATTAATTTTTTGTTTATAAAAGCATCGTTCTTTATTCCGACACAAACCTAATAGTTTATTCATCTTTTTTTCTTTATTTTCGAACTAAATAATCAGAGATAAAAAATCCTCCGGCCACAAACACTATCGTTCTTTACGCGGATCTTCCTTTTCCGCTCTTCTAGCTTTATCGTTCTCTCTCTCTCTCTCTCCCTCCCTCCCTCCCTCCCTCTCTCTCTCCCTTTCTTTTCCTCCATTTTCCATGTTTTATTTCACCGCAACTTGACCTCTACCCGACGGCCGCAATGCCGGAAACGTAAATATTTATACCAACGGGTCGCAGTTTCGCGCCATACTGCATCATTTCTGACACGCGCGCCGGCCACATAAATCCAACGAATTGATTTTCTATGGGTCCATACGCGATGAAAGTGGAACGTCAAAAAAGAAGAAAAAAAGAATGTTCGCCCTTTATGTTTTAATTTTAAAAAAATTACTCCTTCCATCGAAATACATAATACGCATTGCACTTTCAAGTATTATTATCGAAACATATACCGCAAAACATGTATCTTTCTATACCTACACTGAGAGAAAAGATTTATATGATATTTGTGATTATAATTGGTAAAATAATGATTAGAAACTCCATTTTTATAATTACTACTATAATGTTATTAATAATTTTTTGTTAATTATGAAAAAAGTTGTATCGTAAATCATAATGATAATTTCTTAAATAACTGCCGTCTAACAATTTAATTGGATCGCGAAAATTCTTAAATAGAGAACATTGTAGAATATATTTTGATTGTATAGAATTTAAAATTAAGGTGGCATCAAATTGGAAAAAATTCTTAATGAAAGTAAGTTTTGAAAAAGACCATTTTTTTGCGAAAAAAATCATAACTTTTTTATTTTTAATTTTTTTTGCTAAAATTTTAGGGTAATACTCTTGAAATATTATATTATTTTAATAAAAAAAATAGTTTTTTAGTATATCTTTAAAAAAGATATTTTGCATATTAAAGAGCAATTTTTTTATAGGAAAAGTAATGCATTTATAAAGAGAAATTGAGTTTATTAAAAAAAAATTTAAAATAATTTTTTTAGTTTAAAATAGTATTGAAAGTTAAAAAAAAATAAAATTTTCTAAACTTATTCTGATTGTCCACCCACATTCGTGACCCTATTGTATCATTTTAAAGTAAAAGAAATTTTTTACTAGTTTTTGTATAATGCAATCAATTTTTTTCTGTGCAAATAATCTTTTTTTGTGTGTAAAATTTACCTATAAAATACAAATGTCGCGTAATAGTCGGAAACTTTTTTTTCTAATGCAGCTAGCAAGTCAATGTGTACACACACACACACACACACACGCACACGCACACGCACACGCACACGCACACGCACGCACGCGCGCGCGCGCGCGAAAAAATGACTATGTAGTATTGCTAAACTGTGATAATTGTGCAACTATTTTTTTCTCGGTGTATAAATATAAAGATTTATATTTTATAATTTGTTCTATAAAAATAACCTTTAGTGAAAATAATAGCGAATACGACGAAAACTGCATGAAACTGTGCTAATAAACAATAAACATTTGTCTCAAAAAATGAAAATCAAGATTCAAAATTTACATAACTCAAAAATATATCTTATGCATGCATACATCATAATTTTGTTGTAGGCGAGAGGAATAAATGTTTCTTCTGAAATTACATTTTCGGATGTAAAAGATGACTATATGTGTATTATAAATTAAAGCAAGTTTAGGAACAAGCTTGCTTTAACTTGTAACAGATTATGTCATCCGTAGTCTTAGAATTAGAATACATCTGGCTATAGCATTGATTTATTTTCCTTATCCTCCAAACAGAAATTTAGTAAATATGTGTTATTTGATTTTCACAACAAGTCTTTTTAATGAAATGGCAGACTATCTTTTACCCTCTTTCGACACCTCATTTTCAGACACTTGACACCCTTAGCAAGTCCACAGCCAAGGCGAACTCTTTCTAACTCTGGTTTCGAGTGTCAGCAACCATCATAATCCCGCTCCCTTACCTGCGATTCCCTTTTCCATCCTATCTCGTCTCCTCTCGTCATCCGAGAATAGGATGGGATATTCGCCCAGGAGAGAACTAATCCGGCTTCATCGAAGTCCTTCGATATGAGGGGTGGCGAGGAATGATCCTCCTTTTAAGTTAACGCCTTCGAAAAAGAGGGATAGGAGGATCGTAAGTTCTGCGACTTCTTTCTCGTCTCAATCTCGTGATTGCCTCTCGAATCTACATCAAAAAGCTCGTTTTAACTATCGAGATCTCAGATCTTCAATCTCTGATTAAAGAATTTATCGGCTTACTCACTTTCTAGTATTACGTTCCACCGTAAAAATAAATTTCTTTAATATATTTATTATTTATATTATTTGCAATTAGCTGCTGATAGAGATATAAAATTAAGATGACTTACACTAACTTTTCAAAATTTACGATCAGTATGAATATTATGAGATATAAAAGTGATGTAAGATTTTATTTTACTGATACATTCAACTGGGCGTGCTTGCGAGATGAAAAAGTATAGAAATCCTTATAAAATTAATGATTCGTGTAGATAAGCATTTACATTTAAAAACTTTTCTTTCAATTTGTAAATATAATTTAAAAAACTAAAAAAATTTGCATATTTATTTTTATAATTATCTTTTTTATTATTTGTTAATGCATGAAAGATTTGCGAGTATAATAATTATACAGTTTATTCGAACATTTAAAGTTTGTAAAAAGTCATGATTTAGTGAAAAGATATTCTTTGGCTTTTTCGTGTCATACGAGTACAGCAAAGTAGGATATTCTCTTGTTGAGGGAGGTTTAATCACGCTTCATCGGAGTTTCTCGACGTCAAGAATGGCTCTTTTGAAGTTAGCACCTCCGAAAAGGATGATGAGACGTAATTTATGCCATGTTGGAACGTTAACCTGGCGTTTGCTAATATCTTCTAAATTTGTGTTAAAGGATTTAATTTTTTTTATTAATATCACATTTTTATCCGGTTTAAATTAAAGACGATAACGAGAAATTAAGAGATTTTTTATATTTTCTTCTTTGTCAAAATAATCACAAATCTTATTGCTAGGAAAATTAATCTGGCTTTATCGATGTTTGTATATACTTTATCGAATGAGCATTTTTATAAAATAAGGAAAAGTTTTATATCTCGTTTCTTTTGTTTCAAAACTACCTAATTAAAATTTCTGAGTTTATTCTTGATTCTTCTGTGAAACTGAATGTGACGTAAGCATTATAAGAAACAAAGATTTCTGAGAAAGAAAATAACGAGGAAATTTAAAGTTGTCCGAATGAAATCCTTTTTAAACATTGTTCTATCGTTCATCATATTTCGTTTTAGTTCAGCGTAACTTGCTTCTCTCTTCTGTTTATTCATTATTCCGTAATATCATCGATGTAGTATTAATTTGTATTTACGAAGATAAACGAGGAAACTATTTTGCATGTCTGCAAAGAAGAGAATATTTTATACGCGTTCTATTAAGTATTTATTTGCAATCTTCAACTTTTTTAATAACCATCAATCTTATATTATCAGCCGTTAAATCGAAGTAAATTTGTGTAACTTACAACTTCTTCATAATTTATTAGTAATATTTGCAAATGCTTATATAATTTTCTTCTAATTGAACTAAAGTGAGAGCTGTAAAAAAAAAGAAACTCTGATTCCGTCTTGTAAAATACTTGGTACCAGTTACATCTTCGATAGAGTTGTTGTGTCTAAATTTTTTTCATTTTATTACAGATACTTAAAATAACTTCAAGTTCTCTGAATGTAGGAATTTATTTTTACATTCTCTTTTTGATCACTGTAATACGTCATGTGAAATAATTTGATAATACATATACAAGGACATCTTCTTACATTTTCTCGAAAATTGTCAAAATATTTCTTTGATGCTTAAAAGAATTCCGTTCCCTTGCTAAAAGAATTTGCTAACCGAGACTAAAAATTTACAAGCAAGGCCAATTTCTCCGAAATTTCTTCATCAGCAGAAAATTCTTTTCTCGGCATTGCCGCAGCGACCACGCGTTCATATTTCCTTTGAAGCATTCATTAGATCAAGAAGGTGCAGTGTGTCTTCGTCAGGAATCTAATCTGGCTTCCGGGAAGTGCTGCTGCGGCCTCCTTTTGAAGTTAGCTCTTGCGTGGAGAAATTCAGAGAGCAAAAACTGAATGGAAGCTCTCTCTCACAGCTTCTGGCGCACGCGATTTCTTTATTGCGAGAATCATCAGTTGTTTCTGAGGAATTCGGTAGACTTTAAAGCAGAAGCTTTCTTGATTATTCTTACTTACTTTTCCGTGAGAAAAAGAAGCACGAGCTCGATTGAAAATTTACTTCATTTTTTTTTTTTAAGAAAGTTATCATAAGACTTTTTTTGCTTTTTTAAGAAGTGCAATGGATTTATAATCTACTATATACGACGCTAAAACATTTCCTGGAATCTTTTGCCTAGAATATTATACTTTTATTTATTGATCTATTTATTCTCATTCGAAAACGCGCGCAATTCTTTTACGTTGACCCCGTTTTTCCTTCCTCGAATTTGTTATTGTCAGGTCAAGGATTCGTGAATCCTTTTAACGACATACCCGGGATAAGAATGCTCTTGGAAGAATGCCAATCTCGATTCTCTCGAATCAGGAAGACGAGTGAGTCAGTCTCGTACCGCGGGCCATATACGGAGTTGGAAAAAACGGACTCACTTGCCGCTGGGCTTCCACAGCCAATACGAAGCCTCATGCCAAAAGGAAATCGTTTTTCCGTTTTATCTCGTTGCTTCAAAGAACGTTATGAAAAGCGTATTCGCGAGAAAATCCTGGATTGCCCCGAAGAGTAGTAACGCTGATAACGAAAATTGTATGGTCGCGAAAAGAAATTTAATGAGCAGATACCGCGCGTACCTGAAGATTAACGTTAATTCGAAACAAATTAGTATTATATATGATTTAGCAGCAACGTGAACATTTTAAATATACGTTAATTTTGATTTGTTTAAAGTTATTAAAAATTATTACTCCTTAACTAGGAAGTTTTTATTATATTTAGGCCCATTTTTACAATGTATGGTTACCTAAAGGTTCAAAATTACCAAGAAGTTTATTGTTTACGACGTTTAAATAGGACTTAATCATCAAGTTAACTTGATACCAACTCGATCAACTGATGTACACATTGGTTTATTTGATTACAAGCTTATTAAAGTGTGTTTTAATCTTAGAACATATACTACTGGAAGGAGAATTGTCTATACCGTCCATGCATCCAGCTGAAGCTAACATCTGTGCGAGAGAAAAAGGTATGGGTTCCCATTTAATTTTAATACGCATGTGTCATTCAGCCCCCACTTAGCCCCGTTTTTCATTTTTTTTGAAAAGATTTTCGAAAAATAAGAAATTAGGCAAAACGGGCAGAGTGGGGGCTGAATGGCACATGCGTATTACAGTCAATTGGGAATCTATATCTTTCTCTCTCGCACAGATGTTGGCTTCACGTTCAGCACTCAATTCTCCTTCCAGTCATTTATGTTCTAAGGTTTTAATTAACTTTCAAGTTTTAGTTAACCTAACTTTTTCGTTAACCATATATTATGGAAATGGATGTTAGCTATATTTTTTGTCATATACATATGATATTTGTTAATACGATAATTAATTAAAGGTGTGCAGCATTATCAAGATCTTACACGTCCTGTAAGAAGCGTTCAAATATTTAACACTGTGATATTTCTATTTCAATTATGAACGCGCGATCGGTTGGAGAAACACCGACTCAGAGAGCCAATATATATTATATTACTGTGGTAACGTAGCGGTTACATTCAAGGGCAAAGCTTCCATAGCCGTTCATCGTGTACGAGTTTCTCCTGGAGCATCGCCAGCGTTCGATTTTCGAGAGATTTACCCGACGATTTCTAGCAGTTCCCGTGGGAACGAGCTCTACTCTAAAAAAGGAAGGAAAAAACAAAAGAAAAAGACAAAAAAAAGATTTGGAAGAGACGCGCTCGACGCGCGACGACGGAAATTCGTGGCCAATGCGGCCGTTCCTCCTGCCAACGCGAAAATCCGTCCTGCCCGCGCGATCAGAAAATCCCGGGACGTTATCGACTAAAGGTATCAAATGAGCCGAAAACGTGACGAGAACATTGTCACCGCTCGTATATCCCGGTATCTTCGACAGCTTTGCTTTTATAGTGGAGGAAATCTCGATGCTTCCGAAGATCGGCCGACGCGAAGAAGTCTTGAATGTATAGGCGGGGACGCGCATAAAAAAATTGTGCAGATATCATCGGTTTGCAACAGCTTTTTTATAACTCGTTCTCCGGTGTTTACGTTTACGGAACTCATCATTTGCCATTTGTTATTGAGTGACCTCTGTTCTTCTACTTGAGCAAAATTCTTTATTCATATTATTTAAGGAATAGAAGTACTTCGACAATTATCTAATTTGTTAAGCGGAACTCTTTTAAGTATAGCGGAGAGAGGAATCTTGGAAAATTTGTTGAAAAATGTAGGATTTGAAACGCATTTCTCTGGATATATGAATGTTGCTAAATTATTTATTTGAAAAATTACAGTGATCGACAAAGAAAAGTATACAAGGAAAAGTCCTGCATTTCAAGGAATTCGAGTGATTTTATTCGTGACAAAATGAAGGTAGAACTTGGAGATAATAACAATTCTATTAACGGGTAAGGAAATTAAGACAAAGTAATTGGTTGCAAGTAGTTTTAAAACAAAAAAGTTTTACTAATATATAGTAGTTATGTGATATATTTTTAATTATACATACATATATATAATATTAGGGTAGACCAAAACAAATTAAGAAAAAAATTTTTTTTAAATTAGTAATAGCCCCTAAAAGTTAGCTATCGACCTCGATATGGTTTGAGTAAAATTTCATCGAAATCGATTAATATCTTCAGGTTGCTGACCTTGCAATTAATAAGTTTATGTATTTCTTTATAGATGTGTCAAAATTCGAAAAAATATTGAAATTTCAATAGTTTGATATTATTTGTTGTTTTTTTAATCACTGAACATGAATCCGAGGTCAGAAGTATACATTTTAAAATGTCGGATCTGAAATATATTTTTAAATAATACATTAAGATTTCTCGAAAAATATGATAGATATGGAAAAATGTTTCAAATAAAAATTGTATGGTTTGGAAAAAGACATAAAAAAGTATCATTAATATTATTTTAAGTGGCGTCGTTAAGATCAGATTAAGATCACATCGAGTTTTTTAAACGAAATTATATATATATTTTTTACATAATATGATTTCTCTAATTATTCTGCATATAAAAATATTAAGGTAAAGTTATCGAAAAATCAATATTTTATACTTTTTTGTGCCATATTTCGATATATAATATAAAATATCTCGTAAACCATTAGATTTCTTGATAATGGTACCTAATATTTTTAGATACAAAATAATGAGATGAATTGATTGGTGTAATGAAAATACATTCGGCCCACTCTAATATATATATATATATATATATATATATACCTATATATATATATATATATATATATATTTGTTTTAATTTACACATTTTAATTTATAAGATTTAATGTTTCCAATGTTGATAGCATTTAATTGCCGATTGCATAGCAGATGCACCATTTGTTATTAATTGTTTCGCGAGACGAGCGCACAGGTGCATCTTTTCATAGCCACTAATCTAAACAGTCGTGGCAGCTTATCGGTAGCTCTCGTAGTAGATCCCTCGGTACCAGCGCACGTGCACCATGCCTCATTCTCAGTCGATGGCCTCATCGGAACTATCTATCTTGGAAATTGCCGAACCTTAGTAATCTAAAGTGCCGAAGACTGCCTCGACCAACGTTTGAGAAATAGGAACGCTTTACCCGAGATAGGCTTTCGCGTGTTCGTAGGCGAATATCGACGACAGTAAGAATCAACTTTAACTCGCAACACCCTGGTAAAAAACGTGATGCCGAGATTAAAAATTAAAACCAGAGGTTTATATAACGCGTGAAAAATATTAAAAAGTTACAAAAAAAGAAACGTATTGAATGTTCGTGTTCATATGGCTATATGAAGACTTAATGACTTTATAAATGTGCGAAAGAATTACGTATTTTCAATCATATAATTGGACGATCAATATTTTATTAAATAAACTTAATATATGAATGTCATTTGCCTATATAATTGTTAGAATGCGTTGCGCATTGCGCGAAAAGTGGTTTTATACGTGTCTTTAAAGTTATTATTACTTTAACGTCATTATTCTTTCTTGTTCTCGGAGCTCGTATGTAATAAAGAAAAGTTGTTCCGAGCAAGGTACACATAAAAGAAAAATGTCGGCTGTCAGTAGTACCGCCAGTAATGCCGGGCGCACATACCACTGCTCGCTACAAAGTATATGGTAATCCCAGATGCTGGGAAGATTGTCGTAGGGAAGCGTCTGGTATCTTTTGCCAGGCGCATGGAGATGACTGCAATATATTAGCGTAACGTCTGTGAGAATTTTCTACGATCTCGCTACGTTACTGCACTTACCATCCACCTTTTTAGTTGCAGGTCTGATAATGTTTTCGCGCATATATAACCGCGGTTGTTCGGACGGTGTTTTGCCATATTTCTAAACTTGAGTACACAAATTGTTCAATGTCACGAACAATCGGTTGTTTTCATCATGAGAGAGATCACGTATTATTAGGAATTAGTTCATTGATACGTCACACATGACTTTTTTAATCAGCACATTTTATAGTGTGTAAATATAAATAGGAATTAATATCTTTTGCTTCTCTTTATTCCTTTATTAAAAAGATCTACACAGTAGAAAACATTTTGTATTTATGCTCAAAACGATCCACTCACGTTTTTGTTAAAATTTTCTGTCGAATTTTTAACATATTTGCTTGTTAAGTTAACATAATGTGATTTGTTATTTAAATATTTGTGTTAAATTGATATTCAATATTTCTCAGTGTCAAAATAACACAATTTATAAGTAAGTGAATAAATAACATAAAAATAAAACAGTTTTAAACCGTAAATTCTAAGATAAATGAATAAAAGATAAATACGCTTGTTAATTTTACATATTATAAGTGTTAATTTTACTGAAGAATAATGTTTCCACAATTTGTTTCCAAATTGTATTAAGGGGGAGTCTGGTTTAACATGCTGAAAAATTAGGTGTTTTTTTGGAATTTTTTTTTTTTAGGAAGCTATTCAATTCTTTTGAACTTTATAAGGTAATTTCTTATACTATTGAACTAACAAAAAAATACTTTTTTGCCAGAAAAAAGTATTTATTATGCAAATAATAATAACATTTATTCGGCGGTGATGATGTTTAGCGACGTGCAAGATAAATCAAAAACTATTCATCCGTTTGATTTGGGCCTTTGCACACATTTGCACAAATTCTTCTCTAATAACTTGAACCACAGTTTATAATAATATTATTTAATTAAATAATTTTTATTGCATAATAAACACGAAAATTTTTTTGCAAAATCGCTACATTCTTTTTCCAAGTGTCGCGATTTTCACAATTTCGCATTATTTTTTTTTTAAATAGGTTCAGTTAATGCGTAAATTCTTAATAAACAATTTTTTGGGGGATTTTTTATTTCAGACAAATACAAGCGACGCTACGTTGCACGCCGCCAAACACCAGCACTGCCGACGCGCCGAATAAAAAGTTATTATTACTTGCACAATAAATACTTTTTTTGGCAAAAATATATTTTTTTGTTAGTTCAATAGCATAAGAAATTACCCTATAAAGTTCAAAAAATTGATTGAATAATTTCTTTAAAAAAATTCCAAAATATCACCTAATTTTTCAACATGCTAAACTAGGCTCCCCTCTTAAAGTGTTGCATTTTTTGTATTAATTTTGACATAATGTTTGTGTTACTTTCTAACATATTAATTTTGTTAAATTTTACACAAATTTTTCAACTGTGTAATATATTTTATTACATGTATATGTAGATGAATAAAACTTTATTTTTAACTTAGACATTTAATAGTTTAGGGATATCAATTTGTAATGAAATTATAGAGTAAATGTCGAGGGAAAATGCCACACAGTTTGGAGGAAACGCTTTTATGGCGTGTCAACACTTTCATTAAAATGACTTTATGAGTTCAAATTAGTTTATATGAAGAAATAAAGACTAAAATTCTAGAATGTAAATATAAATTTTTCGTAATTTTCTTAATTTAATAACATGATTTTATTATTCCAGAAGACTTGAACGTTGCATCTTTCTCCGGCTTACCCTATCATTATTTTTCGTATATATTTTTAAAGATCAAAGAGATTAAAAGACAATAATATATTATAAAAGTGAGAAGTTTTAACATTTAAGATCATAATTTTCCACATGTTTACTTTTTTGATTAAAATCCACGCGGTGACACTACACTTGCCCAATTTAATTACTGATCCAATCAAACTTGGTAATTTTGTTTTCTCTAGAAAGTGCTTTAAGAAAGCTATAAGATATCGCGTTGCTGTTCTTTCTGAAATGTGTTATTCAGCTCCGTTCTGATTTCTTTGAGCGGCCACATTCTTTTAACAGCGCGAGAAAATTTACATTATTCACTCGCATTTGATTTTGACTTCTTCATTCTGTCGACGGATTAGCTATTTTCTTGCGCACGTCCGCAAACATAATACGTAATGCAGTATGCAAATTTCGGAGGTCAACCAAGTCTCCCCTCTTTTCCCTCTGGCTTCCCTCGTGAGTTGCACTCACGTTTCTTCCACGTTATTAACTCAGCCTCTAGGCAGCCTAGCCTAGGTCCACGACCCAGTTTTTTGCAACGCCGAACGAAAGAGTTCGCGAGGTTATTAAGATGCCGACACCTCAGTGCTCTGGCAACTTTTGATGTACCCACACGCTTCTTTGCATCTATATATCGCCAAAGTCACTCACCTCAGCGCATTTAAGCTTCTCGTCGATCCCAAAAGCATGGGACAGTTCATCCCCTGTTCTTCACATTCTGCATTCTCGAGCAATATTCTTCTCGCCACACTTCTTTTGCAACAGTTATCATTTGATTTTAAATTTAATAAGTTATCAGAAACTCATATTCAAATTAGATTAATAACAGAACTGTTGAGCGAAGCTAGGTATACGTGCTAATAATATGTGTTGACTGCGGTGGTAAACAATCTTTAATATCATATAAATAGCTAATATAACAAATATACAAATTATTCCAAACGTTTCGCCCCTTTTACATAGCGATTATCCTGATTGGGAATTATTAATTAATCTTAGACTACCACACCATATTTGTTACCCAAATCTATCACACTGGGTAAAATTTACCCGGCCTACCTATTTTGTTGCGTAACTTCGGTTCAAACGCATCGATTTAGAACTTTTTTTAAATCTATACGCCAGACAGTAAGAAAGGTGACTGAATAGATAATAACATTCAAAGATCTTAAGGACATGAACAATTTGCAAAAATGTAAATCAGCTTTTATATCTTTTCGGAAAAGGCTGATTTTTCTTTAACATCACAGTTCTTTTTAGAGACGAATAAAAAAAAGTAAAGCATAGTTTCTAAAAGAACATGAGTGGTATTTTCAAAAGAAAAATACCTCATATGGCTTCACTTAAAAAAACATTTATTTAACCGAGTGAACTAGATCGATTGTCGAACTTTACGCGTGGCTGGAATGGCAATACCAAGTGGAATGACGTGGCTTATGATAGAAGGTTGTAGAGGATACTTATAAGTTCTCCCCCCCTCCCCACATCGCGACCTCACTTCTTCAACCCTGTCAGAATGGCACGCATTTTAAAAATGGTCCGAATAAATTTTACCCAGGTGTGATAGTCTAGGGTTAATTATTTATTCTCAATCTTGATTATTGCTTGATGCTTGCTCTTTCTCCACAGTTACATAATTTCTGGATATTCGAATTTTAACATGTATCTATCTATAAGTCACACGGTTTCTAATACAAATGGACTAAGGATGACGCTTTCTAAAAGATCTAGACGACAAGACAATAATTTTTGTTAAAGCATCAGACAAATATAATTTGCGAGCAAATGCGTTGACATACATGGTCTGTCCCAAAAGTAATGAGACTGCTTTTGGGGACCTAATCAGAATTATCGGGGAGTGGATCCATTTGTCAGGGCCTTTGGTGCGGGATGTTAGGTACATAATCTGACTCTTCTCAGTTCCTTCCGAGTCTTTCTAGCAGTCGATACCG
>NW_012027097.1:12788-13252 GCF_000956235.1 Wasmannia auropunctata | reverse complement strand
TTTGATGCAAAGTCACGCAAGATTCGACGTGTAGCACTGCCAGTAGATGATAGCGATGTCGCCAACAAACGTTTCGTGCAACAGACGGTACAAGTTTTGAAAGATCGACAGGACGAAATCGAGAGAAAGATTACCGCGCTTCAAAATAATATGCAAATGCTGATTAACGAGCTTCGAAAGTCGATTCAAGAAACGCATCATCGCGCTGAATAGAAAAGACTCGAACATGCCGAAAAAGAAAAGTCTCGAAAAGCAGCAGCTGATCGAGGAACTGCACGCTCCCGCGAGAAGAAATTTTCCACGAAGACGCGTCATAGTTTGTGGATACGATGACCTGTGGCAGGCGGATGTGGTCGAGATGCGTCCTTATACGCGATTCAACAGAGGTTACCACTACATTCTCACCGTTATCGATGTGCTGAGTAAGCATGCATGGGCCGTACCTCTCAAGGCCAAGAGCGGAA
>NW_012027097.1:0-426 GCF_000956235.1 Wasmannia auropunctata | reverse complement strand
TTTAATAAATATTAAATATTAAAAATAGATATTATAATACTCATCTGACATAACGTGGAAGAGAACCTCGATGAATTATAACCTCACGTACACCCCAACACTAACCAAACTAATCCAACGTGTCACGACGCGAACTGTCATCGCCGCGAAAGTTCAGAGCGCGACTTCGACTTCGACTTCGTGCGAGGCTGCAAGATTAGAAATTCTAGCGCCTCTTGTGTCAGAAATTGTAAAAGTACACTTCCCCCACCCCGCAACTGGTCGACGATAATGACGACAATGACGTTTCTTAATCTGAAATTCCTACATTTCGGACTTTGCATTGCAATATCTCCGCTCGTAGGACATGTAGAAAAAAAATAAACACACTTTCATTATATAAATCGAACCCAAGCTATCGATTAAATCTAGTTAGAACTCAATCGG
>NW_012027096.1:7544-12630 GCF_000956235.1 Wasmannia auropunctata | reverse complement strand
TTGTATGCTATACGAAGTTATTACGTTTCTGCGTGACAGTCATTCTGTTTATATTATCACGACTATTTTAATTGCTAAAAATATTTGCACACAGGAAAAACGTTATTGTAATATGTACATATAAAAATATTACTGCGTTAAGTCCATTTTTAACTATAGAAGCAAATTCTCTCGTTATAAAATCAACATAATATTACGAGTATATTGATATAGAAACAAAATTTGCTTTTGTAGTAAAAAAAGTCTATTAACACAACAATATTTTCAGGTATCCATTGTATATTATAATATAATTACTTTAACTTCCACACATATTTTGGCTACCGTAGATAACTTTTTTTCTGTGTGGTAATAATTGAAGTGGTCAATATAGGAATCAGAAGAACAGAGGAAATAGTAAAATACTTTATTTAGTTGATGAACAAGTAGTATTTTTTATTTAAGAAGTTTTTATTTAAGACTAGTTAATATAATAGCAAATATAAACACAAAGTATTTTAAATGCACTTATTAAATCGCATATTACATAAACTTTTAATCAACATACAATTAATTATGTATAAACTTAAAATGACATACATAAGGTTTAATTTGCACTTTAAAATTTTTATGTTAACATTTGTACATACAGGTTTGTCTGTACATTTCTACAATAATATTGATTTCTACAAGAAAATGCATTATTTCATAATGCATATCTTGTAGAAATAAAATATTTACCATCATTCATTCTGACTGAAATAGCTGGAAGATCAAATAAATCATCAATATTAATATAAGAAATTTGAGCATTCATTTCAACATCATACGCATGCACATGTGCATCAAAGCCAATTGTCTGAAAGCAAAAGCACTCAAGGCAAACCTTACAATCTTTCGTGCAATAAATTCTTTTAATTTCACCAAAGATAGGCAATTCAAAATTATCTGACCCAAGAACAACACATGTACCAACTCTGTATCTTGTACCTTTATAATCAATCTAAGGAATCTCTATACAAGCAGTTTTGAAATCAACAGGGATGCACGAATAATCTTCGCTTTCAGGCAATTCGTCTAAAATGTTCCCTGGTCCCATTTCAAATTTCTGAACAAATCCGAGTTGACTTACAAATCTATAACACATTTGCAAGGCTTCTTTGAACGCTAATGTAAAAGTAATATTTTTTCTAGAGTATGTGGCATTTGTACGAATCTTGTTAAGCCTATTCTTGGATTCTTGTCTCATTGTACTAAATAAAGCTAGAGGTCCTAACATTTCAAGCATCATAGGAAAGTGTAGCATAATATGATGCTTCGGTTTTAATTTATCTTTAAAGAGTTCCTGGTACAACGTATGATGTTCAAAAATGAGTTGCTCCAACAATATCGATACTTCTTTTTGAATGCTAGTAGCAGCAACAATATCAAATATTTGGCGTAAAATAAGATAAAAATGCCACAATTTATTACCGCAAGGTACAAAGTCCCCAACCAAGAAACCAAAAGTTAAAAAAAAATTTATCATTTCGGCACCTGACAAGTTTAAATGCTTGCTTCTCACTTCCTCCTCTGTTACAAGTGGTGGCTTGTTCGAAAATCCATTTTTATAATAATCAAAAGTTTTTATTCTTTCATTAAGTACTTGAATAATGAAGTGTTTCTTCTTGAATATTAAATGATATAATAAATGGCTCATTCCATATCGTAAACAACCTTCTGCCATCTCATGTAACAAAGGATCTGAAGCAAAATTTTCGTAAACGTGAAATCCTTTAACATCGTTCCAAATTGAATATTCATTTAAACCAGAGTTGGATAGACCGTCATGAATATCGTTCAAGTACTTTTCTGTCTTTCTCAAATTTTCTTTTCGTACGAAGCAATCTATTTCACAATCTTCTTTTCGTGTAGTACAAAAGCGGCAATAATAAGTGGCATTAAACCCCATTGAATAACCTAATATTGTATTGAGTCCAAGATTATCCCCCGTCAATAAACCAAGAGCAAAGTATATTTTTTTGTCTCCCTGTGGTAAATGTAAAACAATACCACAGTCCTGAAGGAAATTAATTTCATCTACTAATATGCGAAACATAGCGGTATTTTTAAAATGGGCTCTATCAGATGCATGGAACAATAAAGTAACAAAAATTTCATCTAAAGTAGAACGATATTCTGGTGGAATACACGGAATAGTAACATAGGTTCCACCTATTTTTTGAATCGCTTTATGACTCCCCAAAGGATTATTCATTTCAAAGTCGTCGTAATAAACAAAAAAAGGAAAAACAATTTTATCAGAAAAATAATCAGCTTTCTTTTTTCTCCATAATTTACCCTGAACGAAGTTGGATAATACAACTGTCTCTTGCATTAGATTTATCATGTAATTATAACAAGTATCAAACACGCCTGGAAGACTAAAGAAAGCTTTTAAAATTGTACGAAGAGGTAGAAACTGGCCGTGTACGGGAATTATATCTTTAATGATTCGGCCATCAACTATTTTTTCACTTACAACATTACCAACAATATATGGCTTAGGTTTAATAAAATAATCTGTTACTTGCAAAGCTTTCATACGGTTATATTCAGAATTGAAATTCGTAAATAATTTAAAAACTGTATCAAACAAATCAAATATATTTGATACTATTTTCTCAATAGATTGTGTTTCATTACACATAAAACGTATAGCAGGCTTCAGAAGTGATATCATATTAAAAAACAAGGCAGCTGTATCATCCATTACAACTTGAACATGATTTCGGGGCAAAGCTGGATTTGCATATAGTTTCGCAATATAACGTAACAAGCAGTTATGAAGTTTGTCATTGATAGATTCTTTTGAGACCGATTTTTCATTAACAAGATTATCAGAAAAAATTATGTTTTCAATGTCAGAATCACAATCTAACTTGTTACAAAAATTTGTAATTTACCTTCATTACTTTTATTACTACGATTTTGATTAAGACTTTTAACGATAGAATTAGCTGGAAATTTATGATAAGATATGAGATGTTTTCGAAATTTTCTCCATGAATTATAGTCTAATAAACATTGGGGTACTTGACACTTATATACGGTAATTTCATCAAATTTATGAGCGGTATTTAAATGCAAATGTAGAGCATTGACAGAAGTCAAAGTTAAGTTGCAATTTTGTCCTATACACTTCATCATTTTGATATCTTATTAAACGTCCAAAAATATATATCAATTTATTAAAACTCAATGTAAAATAAGTTTTATTCAAACTTATAATTAAAAAAATTTTTTATTTTCATATACATTAGAAATTTAAATTATATATGTATATGTATATTAAGCATTAAAATTATAATTATATATAATTATAATTTTTGTAAATTATAAGTTATAATTAACAGAATTATTATTAACTTATAAAAATGAATTATTTAAATGAATTTAATCATCGGTTAATTGCAAATAATCATTTACCAATGTTGCTACAGATGGTATATGCTCATCCCATTGAGTTTTAAATTGATAAATAGCTTGTTGAAGGAAAAGCCATGGTTGGCTACTCTGAAAGGGATAGGACGCATGCAACGCATGATACGCTTTAAAGCATACATCTATTGCACGTAAAGGACTTTCTACCTTATATGGAAAGTTGTCAATGTAAACGTAGAATTCGGTTATGCTTGCTGTATTTTCACCAATAATAACAGGGAACGGCTGAAGTTGCTTCTTAGCAGCAAGGAGTTTCTGTCTCATGCGTTCCACTTGCACTTCCAAGTCTCGTAAAACCTAAAAAAAGAAATTTTGACACATATATTTTTAGAATTTTTCATATTATTTTCTTCTTTTTTTTGTAATATCCGATTATTAATGTGTTAATGGGAATGTTTCAGTGACTACCAAATTCTGATTGAATGAAAGTGCTTTCATTCAATTGCACAAAAAAATACGATATCGATTTTTATCGTTTTCATCTGATGTTAGATAATTTCTATTTATTATTTATTTATGTAATTTTGTTGTTGAAAGGCGTTTTTAATTCTGTGCAACTAATATGACGTAAACATTACAAAGAGAACAGTCTATACATAATATATACATTCTGTCAGTAAAGTTTTGAACTTCTACAATCCCATAAGCAAAAACATTAATGTACCTTGATATGCAGCAGAAAACCAGAAGTTAAATCTGCAGCTGTAGGACGCCACTTTCCAACATTTGTTGGAGAGAAAAGTGTTGGGATTGCGAGCAGCACTTTCACAGTTTCTTCTAAAAATAAATTGATCTTTGCAGAGTTCATATTAAAAGAAAATAGTAAATCGAAAAATATTTAAATGTATTACCTTCAACAGTTGTGAATTTTATAGTAGTTTTTAAGTTTTTTTATTTTTGGAACAACTTTCTCCCAATTAGACAGAAGTTGCATCAAATTATTCGGATAGAGATGGTTGAAATCTTGTTCTAACTAGAATTGGGAAATATTATTTTAAAATAATATTAAAAACAATAAAATATTATTTTATTTCTAGCAACAATTTACCAAAATATAACCCCAAGGCTGTCGCAAAACACGAAATTCATTGAAGTACTCAGTAATTCCACATATAAACTGCTTTCTCTTTTTTCGTCTATATTCCGTGCTTCTGAGTTTTAATAGTCTTACAGAGGCAGTCTCTTTCCATTTTACAGTAGCCTCACTCTGTGGTTCCAGACACCTTCGTAACCACTGAAAGCTGTCTAATTGTGTTTCTGAAATACCTGCTCCTGTGTAATCATAATCATATATAATAATTATATACATATATATATTTTTAAATTAAAAAATTTAAAAATCAAAGAATGCTACCATTATGAGAGTCATCCACCTCTTGCTCTTCTTCTTGTAAATTAGTATTACGAAGCTCTGCTCTTCTAAGTTTACCTATTAATCTCGTGAGTAGGTATACTATGGGGATTCTACATCAAATATAGGTCAAGGTCAAGGGTGGGGGGAATGTAGGCCAAGAAGGATGGGGAGAATGTAGGTCAAGGAGGAAGGGTGGGGGGAATGTAGGTCAAGGGGATTAATTAATTAATTAAACAATAATCGATTGAATCATCAATTAATTGATAACAA
>NW_012027096.1:455-921 GCF_000956235.1 Wasmannia auropunctata | reverse complement strand
ATCAACAGATTTGAGTTGTCACGTATAAGATGCTTTGGTATTTTTGCATACGTCTGACAGAGATAGAAGCAGTCAACGTGCGCGTGGCGGCCCATTGCAAAGTATTCTCTTATGACGTCTTGCTTGTCGCATGCCACGTCATCAAAGACAAAAATGGAATTTGGAAGCGCCTCGTTCGGTGGAACGACGTCGCTGTTATTGGAAAATGTAAAATAACCAATTTCTTCTATCGGTGACAGTATACTCTCCAAGTATTGATATTTCGGTTGTTGCAATGATTTCGAGTATATGTACACATTCTCAAAGCGTACGCCGTGCGGACTTTCCAGCAAGCTTATCAATACGTTTGTCTTGCCGCAGTTTGACGGACCGCATATAATACCGCGTATAGAAGTCGGTAGCATGTTTCCATGCCTACGTATTTTCTCAGATATTAGCTGTATCTTGTTGTCAAAATTCATAACTT
>NW_012027096.1:0-435 GCF_000956235.1 Wasmannia auropunctata | reverse complement strand
GCTAAAAAGTATATGAATCGGGAATCCTCCTATCCGNATTATAAGGAGGTATTAAATCTCAAAGATATTGAGTTTCCAATGACGTTGAGTCAAATTAAAAAGTTTGAAAATCTCAACGCCATTTCGATCAATGTCTATACCATCGAGACGAAGGACAATCAACATACGATCCTTCCAATACGGCTGACGAATAAAAAAATGGACAAACATATTAATTTACTATACGTGGAAGAAAACAGCAACGATGGACATTTCATATGGATCAAGAATCTGTCTCGTCTTGTCCGCTCACAATTGACTAAAAATAAGAATAAGAAATTCTTTTGCGATAGGTATGTATAGATTAAATAAAAATTATCAAATACTTTATTTTTGAAAAAATAATTTAAAAAATTATTTATTTTATTTTTTATAGATGTTTACATTATTTCGGCT
>NW_012027095.1:16251-16794 GCF_000956235.1 Wasmannia auropunctata | reverse complement strand
GCTTGTAGATAGAGAGAGTGAGTCTCGTGCGTGAACGAGATGGAATTGGAAGTGGAGGGGGTAAGGAAGGACGTAACTAAGTAAGCTATCTCGCAGGTACGCACAGAGGCGCACGATGCGAGTCGAAGGCGCTTTGCAAAGGTTCGAAACGAGTCAATGTCCTTAAAAGGACACTATTACTTCGTTTATTGAACCAGCGCGTTCGTTGGTCCTGTTATAGGTCAAGGAACTTAATCCCTATGACCTGGGATCGGACCAAGGGCGTCTCTCGTTTAGGCAAGCAATGAATGGGGTGAAGGTCTTTAAAGAAGTGGAGAATTTAAATTAACAAATCATAGTTTATTCTTAAAGCTAAAGATACAGAATGCTAGTTTCTTAATCGCAAGGCTAAACTAATAATAGGAAACGGGGGTGTATGTATAAATGTACATAAAGGCATAGTTAATTGTCAGAGTTGATGGAAGTTTGTACAATACAAGAAAAGCAAGCGTGATTGCAGTTAAACATACTATTTAGTAATGGAAGAAGAAAATCAAACATAAA
>NW_012027095.1:2227-12137 GCF_000956235.1 Wasmannia auropunctata | reverse complement strand
GAAAAATAATAAGATAAATAATAAAATAATAATAAAAAATAACTTTATATCTTTTACAAAAAATAAAATATTTTACTTTAAAAAGCATTATAATTTTTAAAGCTATAAAACATAGTTATAGCTTTTGCAATGTGTTTATTTTCGGTATTCAGATTTGAAAGTGTCATTTATGCATTTGATCCGTACTTACTATATTTACTTCAATTATCGCATCACAAAATATTTAGGTGAAAATGGATTCTACAGTTTTCAATTGGTTCGACAATTGTGTTTGTTATCCACTAGTAATAAAAAATTTTTATTACTCTTTTTGCTAAATTTTGTGATTTACTGCTTAAAAAGAGTAATAAAAAATTTTTATTACTCTTTTTAAGCAGTAAATCGCAAAATTTAGCTAATACATAGTTTAGGTAATTTTCTGCTGCTATTTACTCCCATTGTGACAGAATTGACAAAACTGCTCATGATATTTGGTAGGGAACAAAACGCATATTTGTACAACGGCGTCTCTAACCTCTTATCCTGTCAAGTGGATAACAAACACAATTGTCGAACCAATTGAAAACTGTAAAATCCATTTTCACCTAAATATTTTGTGATGCGATAATTGAAGTAAATATAGTAAGTACGGATCAAATGCATGAATGACACTTTCAAATCTGAATACCGAAAATAAACACATTGCAAAAGCTATAACTATGTTTTATAGCTTTAAAAATTATAATGCTTTTAAAGTAAAATATTTTATTTTTGTAAAAGATATAAAGTTATTTTTTATTATTATTTTATTATTTATCTTATTATTTTTCTGTAGACACGGATAAAGGTTATACAAATATTATTACAGCATTGGCGCTTTTTCAAATAACCAACAGTCACGATGCGTGAATATCTAGAGAGAAGCACGCATTCCGAATATGCCCCGATATGCATGCAACTTCAGATGTCTAGGCATTAATGTCCCCGTGTGTACGTTCCTATCGTCTTGCATTTTATTGGATCCAACCCAAAACAAAAGTTGCGCGAGGATACCTGCGCGAAGACTCAGTTTTTTGCTGAGTGGACCTGGAGTAGAGACACTATAATAAGAGACTGGCCAATGTTGAGCCAATTCTTGATTAGTTGGATATGAAATGGTGCAGCCAATCTGTGACTAGTAATACACTAGTTTTCATACTCTGATTGGTTGATTCTCTTATGCCTTACATTATACAAAAGCTGTCTCGGCCTACACACCTACACACTTAACACGTAAGACTTTATGTCCGCCATTTTCTATCCAACTAGAAAATTGGCCTGTCTCTTATTATATTGTCTCTAAGTGGACCTACTGGTTATACTGTGCATAAAGTGCACAAGAAAGCATAAGTATGTACATACAACATAAGGCGACTAGATCAATGAGTATCCAACTAAAGTCGCCATGATTTACATAAGATTGTCATTGGCCTAATGCCTGGAGCACATGAAATGCTTAATGAAACATGAGCAAAGCATAAGGCGGCTAGACCAATAATAATCTTATGTAAATCAATATGGCGACTTTATGCTGGCTACTCATTGGTCTAGCCGTCTTATGCTATGCTTATGCCTTTTTATGTGCCTATTTCATGTGCTCCGAGCTTAAGACCGGGAATGTTATGCCGGGAACATGAAGTATGAATCAATCAATAGTCCTACTACTCTTGACAGAGCGCAGTGACCTCTTCTCGTATTTCTGCGATGTGCGCTATTTACACTTTTACGCAGATATACGGGACCTACATTTTAACGCCGGTTCCGAACGGCCATTTTTTTTTTTTAAGAAGAGGTTCTCTTGGCAAAGATACTCTCAGTGGTTTGCCATTGCCTTCCGAGAGGCGGCGATCGCTTCCGAAATTAAAATCAATTTCAGTGTTATATTATTTTGGGTAGATTTGAACCCGGATCTCTAGCTTATAAAGCTGCTCCTCGCGCCACGATCGCCACTCATCTCTCTGAAGTATGAATAAGGAGACATAATCACGTAACTCCATAGATTGAAAGCGAGCACAAAAAATGTTCCGTGTACTGCCAGGTTCGCTGAATGGAATAACTTGCAACATTTCGTCGCCATATTAAAATTCATATACGTACATACATACATGTGTTACATTTAATTGTGTTAGTGTATCAAATGTAGAAGTAAGTTACTTCTCACTATAGTGAAAATAGTATCAGAATAGCAAAATATTAAATAGCAGTTTTGTTAAGTTTTATAAGTCTATATTCTTTCGTTTCCCGAGTCGGCACGGCTGACGGCGGCCGGCGCGGCGCGAGTCACCCCTCTTTTCTTCTCCCCACCAACGATTGAACAAGGACAAGAAAAGTGTGGACTGTAGCTCTCTCACTCTAGCTTCTGCCTCACCGAGAACAATAGAGCGTGCACTGCGCAGTCTATCTTATAAGTCTATGCTCTAGACAAATGGAGTATATCACTTTTATCATTTATGGACGCAGAAAGTTTGACGGGTTCAAGAAAAATTACCTAATTGTTTCAACTAATTCACTTTGGTCGTGTCGACAATTTAAGAGTCGGGTGCCATTTATTATTGGAGTTGGAGTTGGAGTTCAACTAATTGACATCGATTACTTTTAAAAGTTAAACGAAATAGAGGAATAAAGGTAATACTTCCCATAAGAATTTTCAGAAAAATTTTACCAGCGATTTACACCTTATTCTGTAACTGTAACTCTTAACAGTTTCGTTATTGTTATAACATTGTTGTGTAGATATAATGTATAATAACAAAGTTGCGCAACGACATTACAACGAAACTATTATTAAGAATTACAAAATAGGCCTTCAGGGACACATCTTTCTGCCTGTATTACACATTTGATTGATGCACCGTTTCCTGTGCATGTGCGAAAAATCTTACCTAACAATATTGCTGATCTGCATATCCATATAAACTATCATAACACGTTTTAAGTGCTTTATTTGCAACAGCTACCTCTTACTTGACATTTTTTATAGTTTTTCAGTAATATAACGGTTTTATCAAGAAAGAACTTGCATGTATGTCAATTACTCAGTGTATAGAATGTTGTTATTAAAAAGAATCTCGTATATAAAATATAAGAAAGGCATCATGTTCTTAATCTAAATGCTTTAACCTGTAATAAATAGCAATTAATGTAACTATTGTTTTATTATTGCACAAATATTATGTTATCTAACTGCGCAAGTATACAAAAAAAACGGTAGCAATATTTTCCTTGCGTGTTATAGAAAAGGATTAATATGACATCTCTAAATTTCAAATTTTTGATAAATTAAAACATAATTAATAAATAATTGCTTTTAGACTCTAATTTTTGTTGAGCATAGTATACTTATACTTTTATTTATTACGTTTTCAGATGGAGATTATAGAAGGAAAACGAAATGGATCTCAATTATATGTTTATAACAATTATACCTACTATATGGACAAAAGATATAGTAATATATATCGTTGCTCGAAGCGTAAGATTGAGAAATGCTCTGCAGTCATAGAAAAAGAAGGAGAATCTTATAATTTGAAACATAAACATAATCATTCAGAAGATCAATATGTTGTTGAAATTCATAAAATGAAAAAAGAAATGATTCAATTGTGTAAAGAAACAACGAAATCTTCTAAACATGTATTTGATACAGTTTCTTGCAATAATTTGAGAGTTGCACCATATATTTCATACAGTAGCATGAAATCTATTCTCAGCCGTCACAAGGCCAAATCACGTCCAGATATTCCTAATGATTTACATGATTTGCACAAACAATTAGAAACGTATATACCTACAAGTAATATTTATAAAGGTTGTGCTAAATCGTCTGATAACAAAGTAGCACTTATTTTTAGTAATGATGTATTATTAAAAGTACTATCTGAAGCATGTGAAATTTTTGTGGATGGGACATTTTCGGTAATTCTTTTTTACATTAATCCATTTCAATTAATTCTTTTTACTTATATTTAAAAAATATTTCTAGATTGTACCAAAGAAACCTGCTATTGCCCAGTTGTACACCATACACATTCGCTACATAGATACAGTATGTAATGTATAATTGTTATTAAACAATTAATTTATTTATAATACATAAATATATACATATATATATATATATATATATATATATATATATAATATGCAGGCTCACGAAATAAGAACGCTATATTATTGCGTGTATTTTACTCAAAAAAATTAAGTCAGTTTTGTCGTCTTTTCCAATGAACTATTATGTTTTTTTAAAAACTTAACTTATTTATTCTACGAGTATAATTCCTATCTAATTTAGTAGGAAGTTAGAATTTGTACTGTATGTACATAAAAGTTAAGCGTTACATTGTTAAAATTCTATAAAATCTTTTAAACAATAAAAATGCTTGCAAATACTTTTAGCGCAGTTGATATCGAGCATGTAGATTTTTTACTTTTTCTGACTTTTTCAATCTTCTTATTATGTTAATTTTTTTAATGTGTTTCAAATTTATTTTTTATTTATTGTACAGCAATAATTATTGTAAAAGCAATTCATTCAGAGAAAATTTTTTAAACTATAACTAATCATATTTATTTATATTTTATTTTTTATTTATTAATTAATATTTACTTTATTTGTTTTTATTTAAATTTTTTTATTTTTTATTTAAAATGACAACACATTACAAAATATTTAGTATTCAATTGTTGTCACTGGTACGAACTATTCCTCTGTATTAAATTAGATTGTTTTTGTGACAACGTCACACTATCGAGTTAGCGTTGAGTGATAAAACCACCTTAAGAAAACATCGGAGCGAAATACTATTAAAAAGAAAGATGTCTTATTTTTCCGAGTAATAAATAGATGAAGCTTGCAATGTAGAATACGTAATGCAATATAGCATATTTATTTTGTAACGTTCTGTATAATACCTGTATCATAAATTTGAGAGATCGTTAATGCAGTTCAATACTTGTATATTAGTTCACTTTCACACTGAACATCATTGATTAATGATCGAGTGAATCATAGATAATAATTTAAATTTTTATTTTTGTTTGTTTGACATACAACCAATAAACAATGAATTGTGTTAGCGATTATTATGTTAATTATAAACTGTTTCAATTACGTTATAATGTTATTTATGTGTTTTGTTAAGGTATCAGAGGCAGAGAATACGAGTATATATATTCGGTTATAGCATTTATTGTAAAGCTCAACTGAATGCGCGTGTTACTCAGACGACTATACGTAGAAGGACATGAAATACATGAGAAGTAAGAGTGTCGTTTCCGGGGGAACGTTCGTAAGAGATGCAACGCGTGGCGCTACAGTCGTCCAATGGCAATTAGTATAAGGATATAATCCTAACACTCTCCCTCGAATGTAGCGTCGTTCTGATTATTAGTCATCCTTCCGAGACCGATCAGTTTTAGACATCTGTAATGCTTGTCTCTGGATAACCCTTTTGTAAGGAAGTCCGCGGCCATCCTCTCTGTAGGCACATGTTTGATTTCCAATTGACCCCTGCGAAGCGCATCCCTCACGAAGTGGTGTCTCATGTCAATGTGTTTGGATCTAGCGTGGAAAGTATGGTTCCGAGCCAGATGTTGTGCTCCTTGGTTGTCGTTCATTACCCGGATCTTCCTGAGATGACATAGTTTAAGTTCCGATACAAATCCTTGTAGGTATAAAGCTTCCTTCGTCGCGTCCGCCAATGCCATGTATTCTGCTTCGGTGGATGAGAGAGCGACGGTCCGTTGCTTTCTAGATTCCCAGTTTATTGCAGTATCGTTCAGCGTAAACACGAACCCGGTGTAGGATTTCCGATCTACTGGACATCCCCCCCCAGTCTGCGTCCACGAAATCTTCTAGAATTCCAGCACCCTTGGTGTATGTGATTCCATAGTCGATTGTTCCTTTCAGATAGCGCAGGACGCGCTTTGCGGCCCTCCAGTGTTGCTCGTTATGACATGTGTTGAACTGGCCGAGACAGCTTGCAATGTGCGATATATCTGGCCTCGTAGCAATGGCCAGGTAGTTGAGGGCACCAATGAGTTCCTGATATGGCCTCGCCTTCGAATCCTCATCCGTTTCGTCGGCGATGTTTTTGTCGAGCTTCACGCCCATCTCAACGGGAGTACCGACGGGGTTGCAGTGCTCCATTCCAAATCGTGAAAGGAGTTCCCGGATGTAGTTCGACTGGGATATAGTGATATTGTCGTCACTTCTGGTAATTTCGATTCCCAAGCAGTGACTCGCGGTTCCTAAATCTTTTACTTCGAATTCCTGTAACAAATCTTTACGAATAAAGTTTAAATCTTTTTCTTTACGATAAAATATCAAAATGTCGTCTACGTAGACTAGAATTAGCAGAGGATCTCCCCCTCGTTCAATGTGGTAGACGCATGGGTCTGCGTTAGTTGCTGTTAAACCCATGGATTTGAGCTTACCGTCCAGTCTCTTATGCCATTGATAACCAGCTTGTTTCAGGCCGTATAGGGCCTTTTTTAGGCGACAAACTTTGTCCCCGCTGTCCTGGATCTGTTCTAGCATCTTACTTGCTCGATTTCCTATATCGGTCTTGATCCCATTTTTGGAAATAATTTTTCTCAAGCTTCCTGTAAGTTGCTCCGGTAATTCCATGAAGATTTCTTCTTCAATGTTGCCATTCAAGTAAGCGGTTGTGATGTCCAACTGGTGTATTTTCAAATCATGTTGGATCGCGAGGGCGAGCAATAGGCGCATAGATCCAAGACGAGCGACAGGGGCAAAAGATTCGTGATAATCGATCCCGGGACGTTGTGCGAAACCTCTCGCAACGAGTCGCGCCTTTCTCCTTTCAATTTGTCCATCCGCGTTGTATTTGTTTCTTAGAACCATTCTGCATCCAATGACGTGTTGATTCTTGGGTCGGTTGACAATCCGCCATGTGTCATTTTTTATGAGACTTTGGACTTCTTTAAGAATTGCGTTCTCCCATTCTTCCTTGTTCGGTCCATTTAATGCTTGCTGGCAAGGAATTTCCGATGAAAGACTTGCCAAGTTTACTTCCGGTGTATTCGAGTTACCTGATTCCTCTTGACGTGAAGTGCCGTCGATCTCTTTCTCTTTGCTGGATTCGGGAAGTTCGTTTCTTTCTTGTAATAGCGGATATAATTTTCGTGGGCGACCTCGTTTTCCTGTGAGGATTTTTGTAGGCCTGCCTGGTCCCCTTCTGGCTGTATCAGTGATAATATTGTGTTCCTGATTTCCCTCAGTCAGAATTTGTTGTTGTTTTCCGTCTTCTGATTCGTCGTCGCTTTCGGGATCCATGTGAAAATCGTAGTGACTAGGCTTTTCATTTAACTTGTCGATAGGCTCTTGATCTGGCGATTTTGTGGGTGCGTGATTTTCGGGTTCTTCCGCGGATTTGAAAACATTTAGAAATCTTGCGTCGCGTGTAATGATTACTCTTTGTTTGTTCGGGATCCATACTCGATAGCCTCCAGTCGATTCATCATATCCGAGAAAGTTGCATCTTATTCCTCGTGGGTCGAGTTTTCCTTTCCCGGGTGTCTTGTCAAGTGCGAATCCCAGTTCGCCGAAAATCCGTATATGCTCCACGTTTGGACGTTCTCCATGCCATAATTCAAAAGGTGTTTTGTTTGGTAACGTGTTCGTGATGCACCTGTTCCTGATGTAGTTTGCTGTGGCTACTGCTTCTGCCCAGAAAGAAATAGGCAGTTTTGATTGTGTCATCAGGCATCGCGCCATTTCCATGAGTGTACGATTTTTCCTTTCCGCCACCCCGTTTAATTGAGGTGTGTATGGAGTGGTGAGTTTTCGCGCGATTCCTTCCTTCTTCAAAAATCTATCGAATTCTTCGTTGCAAAACTCTCGTCCGTTATCCGATTTTAAGGTCTTGATTTTGAGTCCGGTCTGTTTCTCTATGAGGACCTTGTATTCCTTGAATGTTTGTAAGGCCTCACTCTTTTTGCGTAGAAAGCGTAACTCCGTCCAACGAGAATAATCATCAATGAAGGTGAGAATGTATCTAGCTTTCCCTCTCGACTCGTTTCGCATCGGGCCACATATATCGGTGTGGACAATTTCTAACGGTTGTTTGCTTCTTTGCGATTGTTTTCCAAATGGTAATGCCGTAAGTTTAGCTTCTGAGCAGATTTCGCATGAGTTCATTGTCTTGTCGTTTCGCAAATGAAGCCCGGATACTGCCTCTTTTCTGCTCATTTCCAATAGATCGCTCCAATTAAGGTGTCCAAATCTCTCGTGCCATATGGTCATCGCAGATTTGTGTGTCGCGGTCGAGGTCGTGCAGGCTGTCTCCCTGGGTTCGCGAAGAAAATATAAGTCTCCCTTTCGATCCGCAATTAATACCTTTTCGCCTTCGTTGTTTTCTACTACAGCTTTTTTCTTTTCGAATATGACACGATTTCCAGCATCTGTGATCTTTGCAACCGATATTAGGTTGCTCCGTAGATCGGGTACATGTAATGCATTTTCCAGACGCACGTGTCTGGTCGCGTTTCCGTCTGTAGCACTTATCCGTATCGTACCTCTTGCTTTTATATCGGTAGAGTCGTGGTTCGCCAGATTGAGTTTGGTATTCTCGGATTTTGAGATCTCTTCGAATCTTTTCTCGTCGCTGCACAAGTGTGATGTACATCCACTATCGATACACCAGCCGTCGTCCTTCTGAACATTTCCTGCCGAACATGAAGTATTGTTAGCGATTGAGGTTAAGAAAGACATATCCTCACCGATGGCAGCCTTTTCTTTATTTTCACGGTGCTTCGTGCTTCGTTCATATTTTTCCGAACAATCTATGGCTTTATGACCGATTTTTCGGCACCGGTGACACCTAAACTTGAATGTGAAGTCGGAATCTTCTGTTTTATCGGCCGATTTATTTATTGCCTTATTGTTGATCCTTTTCTTGTTTAGTTTTCCTTTTCGAGCGAACATAGCCTGGTCGTCGACTTGATTCCGTTGTTTTCTTGTTGTGTTTTCGTCGAGAATTTTAATTTTTAAGTGTTCCGGGGTGGGCAATTCGTCTCTCGATTCGATTGCGCACCTAAAATTCTCAAAACTATCTGGCAGACTATGTAGCAACATAATAGATTGTAATTCGATACTGACCTGGACGGACAATTCTGCTAGCTTGTCGACTATGTCGAAAAATTCGTCGACATGTTTTTGTACGTCGCCGGTTTCGCTAAGTCAATGATTCATTAGTCGTTTCCATAGCGATGCCTTCTTTGCGGGTCCTTTGGATTCGAATATCGATTCTAGTTTTTGCCATATTTCGTGTGCCGTTGAGCAGTGTCGGATTTGCCTTAATTCTACGTCACCAACTGCGAGATATAAATCGGCCTTCGCCTTTCCGTCCTCTTCCTTCCATGTACGTAATGCTTCGACTTCCTGCGGTGCGGGTTTTTCTCCACTTGCGTAAGCCCACGTTTTATTCTTGGTCATTGATGCTTGTATTCTCAGTCTCCAGGTATCGTAGTTTTCCCTGGTTAGCATCGGTATGCGTATTATGTTTGTTGCTTGACCGTCCATGATGTCGCGTAATGGCGTTACACTTCCGCGTGTCTTCCGTGATGATTTCTCGTGTCGTTATTATTCCGGGAAATCACTTAACAATCAGTAGTCGGATAATCAGGCTATTCTTTACTCTGGGCCATAACCTGTTAAGGTATCAGAGGCAGAGAATACGAGTATATATATTCGGTTATAGCATTATGTAAAGCTCAACTGAATGCGCGTGTTACTCAGACGACTATACGTAGAAGGACATGAAATACATGAGAAGTAAGAGTGTCGTTTCCGGGGGAACGTTCGTAAGAGATGCAACGCGTGGCGCTACAGTCGTCCAATGGCAATTAGTATAAGGATATAATCCTAACA
>NW_012027095.1:0-2207 GCF_000956235.1 Wasmannia auropunctata | reverse complement strand
ATACATATTTCTAGAAATCTAGAAAGTTTCTTATTTTTTAGAATCTACGGTAGAAGATTGCTCTTACTCTAATAACACAGTAATAGAGAGAGTCAGAGGTATAACATTTTATTTTATTTGTTTCATTATAATAGAAATATTCAAGTATACAAACATCAGTAATACAAACTTCAGTAGAATTTAAGCTTAAATGAAATAAATCAAAAAAGGTAAAAAAAGCCAATTAAACCTTTGCAGCACGGTGACATTGTGGAATGTCATCTTTTTCATAACCATTTTTTTAATAACTGGGGTAGTTTTCACTCAATTTTCGAACTTTTTTTTGTTGTTTTGGTATACATTTAAAAATAAGAATCGATGTGCAATAATTTGAAATCATGGGTGATTTTGTTTATACAAATAAACAAACGTTAAAAAATTTTGCTGGAGAAAATTCATTATCTCCGAAAGTTCTCAGTTTCCATGCAAAGATCTTTCCTCAAGGGTTTTTGAGGTCGCTGATTACAAATCTGTGGCCAGATATCTACAATCCAAGATGGCGGATCCAATATGGCGGACCCAAATTCGAAAAACGATGCAAATTTTATGAAAATGTATATCTGGGGGTTCTCGGAGTCGCTGATTACGAATCTGTGGTCAGATTTCGGAAATATAAGATGGCGGATTTAATATGGCGTACTCGAATTCGAAAAACGATGCAAATCTTATGAAAACATATATCTGAGGGTTCAGCAATTTTACACTAAATCAGCACTGTTTTTCGGATTATAGTCGCCATATTGGATCCGCCATCTTGAATTTTGGGAATTTGATTACGGATTCATAATCGGCGACCCCGAGAACCCCCAGATATACATTTTCATAAAATTTGCATAGTTTTTCGAATTTGGGACTGCCATATTGAATCCGCCATTTTGAATTTTTAAACTTTGGCCTTAGATTCAATAATCAGCAATTTCGAAAACTTTCAAGTACTAATTTTTAAGCCAATCGTAGGTAAGGAAAAATGTATGCTTCAAAGAGTTAAAGCCGACATTGGGTATTAGTGAGTATAGATAAAATATATATTGGTTAATTAATACAATTTAGAACGCAATTGTAAACGTTTCGACTCTTATTCGAGTCATTTTCAATATAAGAATTGTGAAAATTCCGCATAATAATTCATTAGAATGTGAGAGATAACCGTGTAATAGTCAACTTGTAATCTAGTCCGAATATAATCAAAGATAATCGCTTATTAAGTGTTGGGAAAAACACTTAAGCAGTGAAGTCAAATATAAAAGATATGACAATGACCATCTGACAGACATAGATGTTATATGTGTAATGAACTTGAGTTCATTACACTTCGAACCGTACACATATAACATCTATGTCTCTCAGATTGTTTTTGTCATCGCAATAAATCTTTTATATTTGACTTCATTGTTTAAGTGTTTTTCCTAACACTTAATAAGCGATATTTGATTATATACGGACTAGATAGCAATTTGACTATCACACGGTTAACTCACATTCTAATGATCATTTTGCGGAATTTTCACGATTCTTGTACTGAAGACGACTCGAATAAGAGTCGAAACGTTTGCGATTGCGTGCTAAATGGTATTAATTAACCAATATATATTTTATCTATACGCACTAACACCCAGTGTCGGCTTTAATTGACTTTTTTACCTTCTTTGATTTATAATACAAACATAATCATTTTTAATGGTTTATAATTCTATTTTTCTTAGAATATGCAGAAGATGATTGCGCGTATGCCAACAATATAGTAACAGTGGAATATGCAGAAGTAGATGAGTGCGCAAATGGTAATAATATAATAGTAATGAAAAAAATAAAAGCACTTAATAATTTAAACAAATAATTTTATTTTTATTTATATGTACAGGGTATCTCACAAGGGAACCTCACAAAGTGTAAAATTCTGATTTTAATGAAACTTGGTAGACTTTAAGGTCACATAAATAGATGAATTTAAAAATTATCAGTTGGTGCTAAAAAATGGTTTAAAGGGATGAAACCATTCCTTAAACGTAAATTAATTTTTTTTGTTATATCTCGACAACTACATATTTAAGATATCAAAAACTGTTTTATACAAAAGGTTTACAGTAAAATTACCTTTATTCATTTACGTTAATAGAATTTCTTTTAATAATTATTGCAAAAAATTTTTTAAAAATTTAAAAAAAATT
>NW_012027094.1:11277-11646 GCF_000956235.1 Wasmannia auropunctata | reverse complement strand
TTTTCATTAACTTTTTAACACTTTTGGATTTATTCACCCTTGTTACATTAAGGGGAATTTATGCGCGCACTCACTCACTCGCTCTTCATTCACACACACACGCGCTCGTATCACTCTTTCGCGTATTCTCGACGCACGCGGCAGATTTGCATCGGCCCCCGAGAGTTTCGCGCCTCTCGGTTTCGCCAACACGGTCCCGCGCACACGCGACGTCGGTCGCTCGCGAAAAAATAATTAACGAGATAAAAAGAAATAAGAAAAGAAAGAATTAGAAATTGAACGCGCCTTTCATTAATGGCGGTTCGGCGGTACCCGAGTCTCACGATGGCCGTTTGCCTTTCTGCTCGCGGTTTACCGTATCGCGCACGA
>NW_012027094.1:10662-11257 GCF_000956235.1 Wasmannia auropunctata | reverse complement strand
ACGACTAATCGGACTTCATGTCTGTTCTTTCCCCAATCCACAATTTCTAGCGGCATTCTCTAACATAGCGGTCACCCGCTATTCTTGAACCAGGGATGTTATCTTCTTTGCCGCAGCCTGCTTTTGTCGAGGGAGCCTGCTCCCACGATCCCCAGGAGTGGCCCCGAAGTAATGCTCACCGGCGGTCCCGGGGCCACTCTTTAGATCTGGTAGGGTATTTTTCGGAGGTGGAATTTTACCAGGTAGGCGATCGGAGAAGGCCACCAACTTCAGTTAGCCCTCGGGCTGGCTGAGACCGGAAGTCACGCCCGGTTGAATCCTGCACTCCCCTGTCTGCAGGCGCAGGGGGTCTATGAAGATTTTACCACCTCGTTAATCAAAAAAAAAAAAAAAAAAAAAGGTTAGGTTGTGACCGGACATTAGATTAACGCGTCGAAAATTCCCACGAACGCGTCTCGATGTTTTACGGCAATCGGACCTTTTCAACGAAGCTGACGGCTCGCGCAGGCTCTCGGACTCGCGTGGTTGGATTCCGTAGCACGCCGCGTGCTTCTTTTTGTCAACTGACGCTTTAGTTAATTTATTACCGTGTTTT
>NW_012027094.1:7986-8608 GCF_000956235.1 Wasmannia auropunctata | reverse complement strand
GGGATATACTGCCGTCACGGGAGTGGTGCGCGGAAGTGTCAAGTGGGAAGCGAGTCCGTTATACGGCCCGAAATTAGTGTAGAATTACTTTGAAAAAGAGTTAAAGTGCGTGGTGAATGCGTCCTGTGCTGAGTCGTGTGCACGGGAACACACCTCTTCGCGTAGGCACATGTGAACGAGCCCTGTGTGAGGTGCGCGATCTTTACTTCCTATACTCTGTGGCGGCCGCGCCACGTGCTCGGAGAACGATCGCAGGGCTGAGTTTTTGTTACTGAATACTGGACAGTGGCCAGTGCGGGGGTGCTGCACTGTTACGTGGAGGTGTGCATGGGCGCTGCAGGTCAGCGTTGCATGAAAGTGAACGCGTGGCGGCGCTGTGCACGTGACGGTGTCAGTGACATGTGTCGCGTCCTGCGGTGGGCGGGGTTGTTGGACAAAAGTGTCAGAACGCGGACAAATAGATTTAGGAATATTTGACTCTGGAAGTTGGGAGTTAGGGAATTATTCGCTAGGGGAAGTGACTTCTAGAGGTCGAAATAGTCCTGGGAAATGCAGACGACAGAAGCTGCTTCGTTTAAATGAGGAGTTGCCTCGGAATAGGTTAGGTATTTAGCAAAGTCTT
>NW_012027094.1:0-687 GCF_000956235.1 Wasmannia auropunctata | reverse complement strand
CAACTACTTGACACGTCTGAACTGTTCAGGAGTCGATTTTTAACTGCTTGGCAAAACGTCTGTACTTGACGATGGATCTTTTTAGACTGCGCGGCCCGCTCGGTCGCCTACCTGCATTTCGGCTCGGCGCGCGGCCGCTGCTGCGAGACAATAGAATGTCTTCTGCGCATGTCAATTAAGCGTTACGCTATGAGATTACTCGCTCTTATATGCGAGAATATAATTTGACAAAGGAATTTTATAATTATAATATAGAAAGATCAATTTTATAATCGTGAAGAATATGTCATTCGAGTATACTTGGAGTTTACGAATTATTCAAGAGAATGGTAGAATTAATTTTCCGTACGCTTAATTGATTTGTTAATAATTGCAATCTCATACTAGTATTCTTTTCCTTCCAGTTTTATGTCGTAATTACTAAATACTATAATTCGCATAATCGAGGATCCAGAAATTCATTCTCTTCTTATATTATAATATTTAAAATGAGCCTATATATTTGAATGTCGGAATACAAAATTATAAGGGTGTCGTTTGACACGTAGATATATAATTCTTTATTAAAGAAAAGAAATTTACTCAATATTAATGCAGCCTGGTAATATATTTTAATTTAGTGCGTTAAATTTTAGTCTCAGTAAAAGGCTCGCAAGGGAACTGAGTCGACAAGGCACACAGGGGATA
>NW_012027093.1:46913-47562 GCF_000956235.1 Wasmannia auropunctata | reverse complement strand
ACCGTGAATTCCTGAACGCAGCTTAGATTTAACGGTGAAGAGTAAAGACGTGTTCACGTGAACGAAATCGTGGACGAAGGAATCCGTCAGTGATCGTCGTCGCGCCGAGGCTTAAATCGTACTGACAACGAGCGACGGAGAAAAAAAAAACGAAAAAATAGACGGAGGTCGTGCGGACGCACGTACCTACGCGCGATGCATAATTCTCCAAAGCCTACGCGAATACGAGTACAATCGATATCGCCTAATTAAATTAACGTGTGCCGACGAGCGGTCGCGTACGCGTCACGCGTAAATTACCAACCGATGTATTTTTAGTATTTTTACACGCAGAAAGAGGATTGGCCAATGAAGCTAGAATATAGCTGTGGCTAGCTAAGACGTGTCGTTAAAATAGGGACGGCTAATGTCGTTGCTGCCGAAGTTCAATTTATCAGTTATTAAAATGTAGGTGCTACAGCAAAAAAATATTTGCTGCTAAAATCAAATGATATTCAACCGAAAATACTGTGCTATTTTATCCTTGCAATAGAGTAATAATATTTGCAGTGTATAGCTTATATACTACACTGAGAGAAAAGTATGGTATGAACAACCAAAATTTTGTTACTGATACCAAAACTATGTGTTGATATGTGACCAACAAAAC
>NW_012027093.1:35542-46425 GCF_000956235.1 Wasmannia auropunctata | reverse complement strand
CATGCCATCTTTTTAGCTGCCTGTACTAATTATATGCTTTCAATTTCAGTTAATACATTTTTTTGTCACAGTGAATGTTTTCATCTGTAACGGCCAGGACTTAGTAATGACACTAAAAGGCGGTAGCTCTTATAGCTAAGTTTGATTCAGCTATTGAAATTTAATTACTATTACTAAGTCATTTTTTGCGTGTAGAAATGTTGAAACAATAAAAAATAATATAATAGATCGACGACGTGAATACTGATGTAAAAAGCCGAGAAATTCTAGGGCTGGCGATTTGCTTCGCAGGCTTCGAAGATTCGAAGCTTCAACATTGAAATCTTCAAATTCTTTCGAAGCTTCGAAAAATACATTCGTGCAAATGATAAATTTATTCAGAAAATTTGTACAAATATTGTAAACAAAAAAAATTAATCTATATGCTCACAAAATATACGAAATTATTCCTAATAAATTTAAAAGTATTATAATTTGAAATATTACAAATTAATAATTAAACTTGATACATATGTAAATAAGGAAAGATAATTATCAATATAAAACAACCCAATTAAGAAAATTAGGAAAAAAATAAAAACAAACTCATTGTCAAACTTCGAAGCTTTGAAAATTCGAGGTAAGTAAAAAGTAATAGCCCTGAAAAATGCCACGTTCTTAGTTGCCTGTACTAACATATGCTTTTAATTTCAGTTGATAAATTTTTTTGTCACAGCGAATGTTTTTTATCTGTAATAGCCAGAACTTGGCAATGACACTAAGGCGGTAGCTCTTGTTCAGCTATTGAAATTCAGCTACTATTACTAAGTCACTTTTTTGCGTGATATCTTCGCTCTCGCGTTGTTTTTTTTTTATCGTTGCAAACTGCAGCTATCGCGCCGCCGTTCTTTATCTTCGCGGTGATGTAATCCGGACTTGCGGAAATAAATTTTCGTCGGACACGTCATTTGTCTTTCAGATTAAAGTAATCAGCATGTACAGGAGCGGTGGCTTTACTTTGAAAAGCCGCGGACTTTAGATCGGCCTGCATGTTTCTCGTTTCGTTAAAATTGCACGTTTATCACTGAATCTCTGCGCGTCACTCGGATGAAAGTCAACAGCTGTATATCGGCGAAACTCAATATTATGTGTATTTCTACCAACGTAGATTAACTTTAATCCAGGCTTAACTTACTTTGTATCTTTTTCTACTTTTAAGAATTAGAAAAAGTAAATAAAACCGTGATTAAAGTTAATCTACGTTGGTAGAAATGGACATTAACGGTGTGAATTACTCTACAATCACCGTTAGTTAAATTCTTCGTTTGACTACCGTAAAGTTGAATTTTTTGTTTGCAAATTTTTTAAATATTCAGTTATCTCCTTTACTATATTAACGTCCATTTCTGTAGATTAACTATAATCACGGTTTTATTTACTTTTTATCTTTTTCTAATTCTTAAAAGTAGAAAAAGAAACAAAATAAGTTAAGCCTAGATTAAAGTTAATCTACGTTGGTAGAAATACACATAAATCTATAGTGTCCTAAATTTAACCTTAGTTAAGTCGTCACTGCTCCTACTTAATAAATAGTTATTTTTAACTAACAATAAAACAATGGAGTTAAATAATTTAAAACGGTTCAAATTTAACCCAAATTTGGGTTAAATTCCACACGGAAAGAACGATTTTGTTGAAAGGTCTAAAAATTTTGCTAAAAACAGATCTGAAAATAATTTTTTGTCGAATCATCAAAATAATTTATTGGAACGTTAAAGCTGATAAGAATCGCTATGAAACATTTTGATATTTTAGCAATCACTTTGACTTTCGCACAAAATTATTTTGATTATTGAACAAAAATTATTTTCAGATTTTCAGCAAAGTTGTTCTTTCCGTGCATTGATTTATTTAAAAATAACTATATTATTTTAGTGAAAAATAACTATTTACTAAATGGGAATTAGTAGCGACTTGAATAAGGTGAAATTTGACACTATAGACTTAACAGTGTAAGATTTCCAAGTTTCGACTTACATCGATCAAATTTCATGATGTTTAAAGGACACTCGCGAGTGACGCTTGCAAATAGAAATTAACTCTAAATTGTACACCTTAATCAAGTGTAATCATCCAAAGTAATTCCCATTAACTACGCGGCGTTTATCTAGATTATTTTTGGAATAATCTTTACACACACCTTCTAACACGGCGACACACTTATTTTTCCGACGTCCCAAGATCGACCAGCCACCCAATCACTCTTAAATAGCGAAGCTCCTCCGTTTTCTCTCTTTTTTTTTTTTTCGGATCGCCGAGATTGCCACGCGTTTCGAATCGCGGAACGGAACGCGACGGGACGCGCTGATCGCTGCGTGGAGGACCAACGCCGTTGATCGGCGGCGGCGGCGGCGGCGGCGGCGGCGGCGGCGGACGCTCGGCGTCGGTTTTCCGTCAGCCGACGCGGTCCGCGTCTCCTTTATCCTCTCGCGCCTCTCTTTATACGTGGACGC
The DNA here is from genome assembly GCF_000956235.1 of Wasmannia auropunctata. Taxonomy (NCBI): domain Eukaryota; kingdom Metazoa; phylum Arthropoda; class Insecta; order Hymenoptera; family Formicidae; genus Wasmannia; species Wasmannia auropunctata. The sequence goes on along the minus strand of NW_012027093.1, from coordinate 43,933 downwards.
CTTCCCGACGTGCCGCCCGCGCGCTTCTCTCCAGCGTGCTCCCTCGTGAAACGTATAGACTGTATATACGAACGAGGAAACTCGGAAGCTTCGTCCCTCCGCGAGACGTTCCTGCACGCGCCGACGGCGCGTCGTAAAATCGCCAAGCCGCAGCGTCGTCGTCGTCGTCCTCTTCTCCTCTCGCTTCGGCCCACTGGGGAAAAACGCTCTATCGACGACCCCCGCGCGCGTAAGACGGAGGAGAGGGTGGTAGTAGGCCGGCCGCTACCGCGGGTCCGAGATCGCCCCGGAAACTTCGTGCCTCCTTAATCGTCACGTCACGTCATCCCCCCCTTTGGATTTGATTGTGTCTTTCTTCTTCGAAAATCGAGGAGTCGAAATTATAGTCTCGGTTGCCAGCGATAAGGGCCGCGTATAACGCACCGCCGTCGCACAACCGCGACCACGTGCAGCCGCCAGCGGGGGTGAGAGAGAGAGAGAGAGAGAGCAGCGCGTAATCACGACGCGTCCGCGCCACCACCGCGAAACGGGCACATATCTTGGAAGCGAGCGACGGACGGCCCGAGAGAGGCCTGCCTGCAGAACCGAACTACCCCCGAGGCGCGACCGAGTCGACTGACTGACTGACTGAGCCGGCGTGCCGGCTCCGATAGTCCCGACTAGTCCGAGGTGGCCACCCAAGACAAGCTGCCCTCTCCCCCCCCCTTCCCTCCCCTCCCCACCCCTTGTCGCTGAAGCGACGGCGCTTGCGTCTCGACGCCGAGCGTCTCTCTACCGTTGCACCGCGCGCGTCGCTTATATTTGCCACCCCCGGGAACCCGCGCTTTGTTCCGTCTCTTCTTCGCGTATAGCTACACGGAGAGAATATTCTTTCCAAATTTACCCTGAAAATTTGGTAATCGTGGGACAATATAATATTTTGACAAATTTTACTGTACACTAAGTAGAATAAAATTGTGTAGTATATATATATATAAAAGAGTGAAAATCATATAAAATTCGTCGAAATACTATGTTGTCTTATAAGATTACCATGATTTTCAGGGGAAATTTTAAAATAAAATTCTCTCCGTGTGCGCGTCTTGCTTTCTTCTTTTTTTCTTTTTTTTTTTTTATTTCTTTTGATTTATCATCGATTGCCGAAATACACTTCTCAGCAAAATTAAAGCATCACTTACTCTACCCTCCAAAATAGGCAAAATTCAAGAGAGTGTAACTTCGTCAAAAATGATCGTATCGAGATGTTCAAAAAAGCATTTTACAGCTTGAAATCTCTACTTTTCAAATCGGTACTTTAGAAAACGATCCTACTGATCTTTCATGGAATTACACGGATAGAAAAGGAGACCCGACGAATCTCAAAATTTTTTACGAACTTTGACAAGTTCCGTGGCGCGAATTAAAAATCGCATGCAAATGCAGCTTTACAGCTTTCGAAAGAGTGAATCTTTACCTTTAATTTGCTTTTTGTTGAGCGTTGTACGATTTTTTTTCACCGAGTTATTCAACATTAAAGCAAAAATGGTCCTTTTTGCTTCAATTTGGAAAGTAGAGATTTTAAGCTGTAAAATGCTTTTTTGATTAAGTAATGCTTTAATTTTGTTGAGAAGTGTATAATCGCCATGCAGAGGGATCGATGACCAGGGTCGGGAAGTAACTCGTTACTTTGTAACAAAGTTACAGTTGCAGTTACTTTTTTCAATAACTGTAACTTAACTTCGTTACTTCCTTTCCATTTCCATAACTTAACTTAATTAGATTTTTTAAGCAACTACAGTCAAGGGACTATAAAAATCTTCAAGTTATAAAGTTCGAAGTTCGAGTAAAAGAGAGTTAACATATGAAGTTACGAAAGTTTTCTACGAGAGTTTATAATTTAGAATGGATTTTAAAGTAAAAAATTCGAAGTTTTCTGAGTCGGTTTTTGAGTTATAGAGGTTCGAGTTATCGAGGTTCGACTGTAGTAACTAATTTAATAGTTACTTTATATATGTCAAATTGTCACTTTCATGGTCATCAAAATTATGCAACACTTTCGATCAATCACCTAATTGTAATGTTGATTGTAGAAGTATGCGAAATATTTAAATGCTCCTATTTAAAATACGCGCATTACTTTTCTTTTTTAAATAAAATCATATAACGTGTGAATGCAAATCTTTTTTTTATAATGCTAATGTCGCTCTATTAAAAGTAACTGAAAAGTAATTCGTTACTTTTCGAGTAACTAACTACTTACAATTAGTTACTTTTTGAGAGACAAAAACTGTTACAGTTACTTATACAAAGTAACTTTCCCAACCCTGGCATCGATCGGCAGTTTAAATAATTCATTTACTTTTAAGCGTATCGCGTGTTTTCCGTGTAACGCGATTCTTTTTCCAGTTTTTGTTTAAAGAAAGTATACAGCTATAGATTTCTTCTACGAAACGATCCGCTCAGATATCGCGCTCACGCATATATAAGAACGCGATTACGCATAGGTATAATCGCACGCAACCCGTAACGGAGACGCGTGGAGGCGAGGATAAGCAGAGAAATTTCGTTTCGACATTCTCTCACTATCTTATCGCACGTGCGTAACTTATACGGACGATTCATCTTCCTTTAAAATCGTCAAACTCATTAATAATTATATTTAGATTTATCAACGAATAATCGCGCGTAGGATACATCTATTAATATATGGTTATTTAAAGAGTAGTTATGAATGTCATCCGTATATACGGATTTCGTAAAAAAGAATCATTATTTTAACACTTCCGAGAAAAAATGTTTTATATGCACACGGAGAGAATTTTATTTTAAAATTTACCCTGAAAATTATGTTAATCATACGACAATAATAGTATTTCGACGAATTTTATGACGCAATTCGACGATTTTCATTTTATTTTTTTACAGCAAATTTGTTGTAGTGCACAGTAAAATTTGCCGAAATACTACTTATATTGTCTCACGATTAATATGATTTTCAGGGTAAATTTTAAAAGGAAATTCTCTCCGTGATGAGAATATATAATTATGTACAAAATATGCTCATACATACATACGTCCGTTTTTCTTTCTTTTTAAATTAATACACTGATTTATTTGTTTATAAATAAATTTTTGTTTAGTAAAAGAAAAAAAATAATAATAATGAGAAGACATAACAAATAAGTTAAAAAATAATTTTCGCATTGCTTCTTTTTTACAAAAAATCAAGTTTACAAGAAAAAAAATTCGTTCGGTCCATAATCATATATAATTGAAAATATATATACCGCGATTATATGCATACGAGTAATTTTTTCTCATTTCATCAAATTTTACTTTTTGTAAAAGGAACAATGTAAAAATTATTTTTTTAAACTATTTTTTATGCCTTGCCATTATTATTATTACTTTTCTTGTATTATATTTTTTCTGCGAACAGAAATTTTACAAAAGAAAGAAATATATATATAACATATATAATAATATATATGGATATATTTTGTAATTATATATATTTATTTATTATGAATTGGCTGTTTACTTCGGTATCTTTGATTTATATATATATATATATATATATATATATATATTTATATACATTCTTATATGAAAAATTCTTTTCTGAGTTAGCATTATCCAAAATCTTGTAAAAATTAAAGAAATAAATAAATATATTAATACAATTCATCAAAATCTGAATTATTATAATTGACGATTGACTATAAAGTAAGCATTGTAAAGCGTTTTACGCGTCCGTATAGCACGGGTTAAAATATCCGTACAATAATTTTACAATGTGCATTGCAATTTTATTTAATCCGATTGCGAAAAGATTACAAAGTTTCACTTTTCGTTCGTGCATTCGTTCTATTTTATGTTCACAATAATTTTTCAATTCCAGCCAATTCAATTCAATTAAGTTCAACGTGTAACTGTACAAGATGCTAAAAATGAATGAGCTGCATAAAGAAAATATAGCGACGCGGGCGTTAAATTTTCACCGAAGAATTGATTATAATTTAATCGAGAAACGCGCGGGGTCTACGAACGGACCGGTATAATCCGATTACATCCACATAAGGTCAATTACATTCACACTCGCTCGATCGATCGCGATTCGATCTTGGTAACAGAGAGAGAGAGAGAGAGAGAGAGAGAGAGAGAGTCGTCTTGCACGTCGCACATACGAATAGCGGCACGAAGAGATGTAAAAAATACGTTTTTTTTCCAACAGAAAAAACATTAGAAAAAACGTGTTTTATTTCATTGAAAAACTACAAATTTGTTTTTTTTTTCTAATTCCGATAGCACAATTAATTGTAAATAGTAATTACATAATTATATAATTAATTTTAATGCGATCTACATTTAACTTTTACAAAAGGAGAATCTTTTTAATTCTTTTTCTAAACAGCTTTTCCTTTTAAGTAGAATTTATTATAATTATTCAGTTCTTTGCTTCAAAATGCGTTTCAGAATCAATATATTGGCTTTCTCGTTCTGCGTAAAGTTTAAAATGATGATAATTTAAATCTACTATCTATAAAATAAAAAAAATCATAAAAAATTAACTTATATTAAGCAAATATATATATTAAATAGATAGCTAAAAAAACAAAATTTTGAGAAAAAAACAAGACTTATGTTTAAAAAAAAAAACGTATTTTATGAAAAAAAAAAACAATTTGGTTTTTTTTCTATATACATCTCTAGCGGCACGTTTAAGGGAACATTTCGCGGAAAAGCGGTGATTCATTTCTCTCTGGGGGGAAGGGGAGAGGGGAACGACCCGTCGCCGGGGTGAAAAGTCGCGGGTTGGAGAGACGTATGTATCTCGATAAAGACACGCGCGTGTAGTTATCTTCGTCTGCCAATCGATCGATCAGGCACGCGACATGGCGGTCAGGCTTACTATTGCGAAAATTATCGTGACCCTGTTTTTTCTTTTTTTTTTTTTTCAATCGAACCGACCGATCTTTCATTTCCTGATCCATTGTTCTCGAGATCCGCGGACACATTGATTGTACTGTGACGACGACTAATTAAAATTCTCTTCTCTTTATCTCTGTATTAACCGCGCGGCGGGACTTGCAGTACTTTATAATGGGAAAAACGAACGTTTCGGCGAGACTGTAATTTACGAACGGACGGACATCGTCCTTTGTCCGGCTTTCCAATTCGAGATTATACGATTAATTAAAAAAAAAAAAAAAAAAAAAACGGGACATCTGGATCTTCGTTAGTTAAAAAGCTAATGTCTTTATATCATCCATGCGACGTTCCAATTTCGGACATTTTTACTAATTAAAGAATTAATTAAATCTTGAATTAAACATTCGCTAAAGAGCAGTTGAAATTATCGGACGGTTCTTGCAAACCTTACATTTTAATTTGAGGAGAAATCATTTTTTTCACATTACAAGGAAAGTTTTGACTTGAAAAATCTGCTAGAATATTTTAATTCATATAATTTTTAAAATAACAAACAGCTATAACAAAATAAAGGGTTGCCGAATGAATTATTTCATCAATGCTTTATTAATATATTATTAATATATTAAACAGACGAGCAATAATAGATGTACAAAGTCAACCGTATTTCCTCATTACTAATAATATAGCGAAACTAGTTTCAATCTTACTAATTGTAAGTCTTTCTCAACCGCAAACTTAATAACTTAGAATCATATGTGCTAAAATACACCTGTGAACTGTATGGTCGGTAAAGTGATATACAATGATAAATAAATAATTAATAATGTTATGTTAATGTTAATGTTAACCATCAATTAATACACAAAAAATAGAGTCATATATTAAAATCGTTAAAACAAAATCGTCCGGAATAAAAAATAATATAATTTAATAAATAGTTATTAAGATAAATCGGCCGAGCTTTCAAAAATTTCAAATATGGCATGTCATTTTTCAAAACTTCATTCGTGTCATGAAAATCCCAAGTCGTTTGAATTATTTGACTAATGTAATATTATATTTCATGATTATGATATGACAATTTACCAGTGATGTTCAATAATCAATGTTTTATAGCTATAAAACATCAACTGTTGAACATGGCTAGTGAATAATCATATCATAATCATGAGTGATACTATATTAATTATCGTTGCGTGTACACCTATATTATTCCTTGTCTTTGGTCTGTTTGACACATTTATTATATTGTTTTACGAGCGAGATTGATTTTAATTTTATATTATTTAATATAATAAATTTGAAATTAAATTGTAAAAATATTAATTTATGAAAATTATAAAACATTTAATTATAAAAATATAAAACATAATTAATAAAATATTTTTGTCGTTAAATGTTAATCATATTAAATAATAATATAAAGTATCGATGAGGTGCGATTTAGGCGATCGGTACGCCATTCGGCAACTCTCCCCTACATATAACGTTCGTTCGTACATCAAACACGTTAAAGGATTAAAGAAGAAGATTCTTGATTCTACCGATTTCAAATTCAAATCGATAAAGCAACTTCTTACTTAAGATACATTCGCGAAATTACGTTTACATTTCACGTCGCGGCGGTCAATACGCATCATAAAGCGATCTATCGGCCAAAATTTATGCGCAAGCTGACCTAAAATATACCTCGGGAGTGCCGCGAACGAGCGAAAATAAATGCGCCGCCGCGCCAGGTGTTTGCCTGAATCTATGTTTAGTATGCGCATTCGGTAGGTAACTTTCCAGATCAATAAAAATATCCGCGTATCCTCGAATGTTTGTTTAACAGTTTGAAAATATATATACTCACCCCGGAATTAACTGTGGATTTTAGAGAACCTCGGTCGAGCTCGTCTGTGTAAAAGTTAGCAAAACGCTTTGAGCTCGCTCCTCCTCCCGGGAACGACAAATGCAACGTTTTTTTTGCAAAGACGAAATTTACTTCGAAAATAGGTTTTTTTTTTTAGGAATATAATGGGAATATAACTGTGCGATTCATAGCCATCCGTCAACAACTTTTCAGTCTTATTATTCATAAGTAATTAACAAATAATCGTTGTTCAGTATCATGTTCGAATTACAATGAACCTGTAATTGGAGTATATCTTGAGGTGTAAAACTTTATATAAAGTTTTTTGAGGTATAAAATTAATGAAAACTCTCTTACAACTCCCACTACTTCAATTCCTCGCTTGATCGTAGCTTTTTATATACCAATCAACAGTGTCTTTGATCGCTCGCTCGAAAGGCGTGAACTCAAAGTCAGGCAAGTACTTTCGTAACTTTGCGTTGCTCGCCGTTTTCTTGTACTGTCCATCCGCTGCCGATGTGTCGTACGCTATCCGGCCCTTGAAGTCGAAAGCTCGCGCCAGCGTCTCCGCCACCTGTGCTATCGACTTCTCCTGCGTTTCGTCCACTGAAAAGTGTATCATTTTTCTAAGTAACATAAATATTACATCAGACTCTTCTTCAATTTAAAGCAATAATGAATCAAAGGGCATTGAGAGTCAAAGAGAGATATGCAAGATTTAAATTAAATTTGCCAACATTCTGAATATAATTTTAGCAAAAAATTTTTACGCAATGAGTTCTTCATTATTGTTTCATTATTTTTCTTTCACAATTTCTGCGATAAAGTTATGCAACACTGATAACTGCAATATTGCAACATTGTTTAATAATGAAAGCAGTAAAGTTACGGACAAATGATATTTACCGGAAAATTCTAGGAAAATAATACTGTATCCCTAATAGACAATTACCTGACAGTATGATTGGTTCCACAGAATCGTATTCACGCAGCGCCCAAATTATTAATTTTGCTAAGTCCATGCTGTAGATGAATTGCCTCAAAGGTTTACCAGAGCCCAATACAGTAAACACCTTGTCCTCTGTGTTTCCACCTAATTAAAAGTACTAGTTTGAATAAATAAATTTAAATAAACGGTCCCAGTAAACGAAAATTGATTGAAATAGATTTTTTTTAAATTTATTTTAACATTCGCGAAGGCATACTTCTGAAAATCTGAATCCATTTCAATGCCCAATACATTCGTATTTATTTATAGGAATTGCATGATTACATTTTCTATGCCATTCAATCTAAAAATAAGTTCAGTTTTAAAAAGTTTATCGATGATTTAAAAAAGTATATCGTAAATACTAATTTAAAATTTTTTTAAAATTCTAATTTAAAATTCTAGATAGAAAATGCAGTTTTTCAATCTAATTAAATTAAAATATATACAGGGTGATTTTTTTAACCTGAAATTTTCAAATATCTCGAAAAATAAACACACTAGGAAAAAATGTTTCAGACAAAAGTTGTAGGGTTTCGAGGGGGACATAAGATGATAACATTGGTTTGACCCTGAGTGGCATCGTCAAGGTCAGGACAAGGTCACTTTGAATTTTTTAAATGGAACCCCCAATTTT
>NW_012027093.1:34413-35522 GCF_000956235.1 Wasmannia auropunctata | reverse complement strand
GGATGATGCTAATGCCGACAGTACTCCTAACTTTCAAGCTTCATAACTCAAGATTTATTTCAATAAAAAATATTTTATTTATGNGTTTTTGGAAAGTTCTCGAGGCGTGCTATAAGAACGTGTAATGAAAAAATTGGGGGTTCCATTTAAAAAATTCAAAGTGACCTTGTCCTGACCTTGACAATGCCACTCAGGGTCAAACCAATGTTATCATCTTATGTCCCCCTCGAAACCCTACAACTTTTATCTGAAACATTTTTTCCTAGTGTGCTTATTTTTCGAGATATTTGAAAGTTTCAGGTTAAAAAAATCACCCTGTATAGTTTATAATAACATATAGTTTTCCATGAAAATGAACCATGAACGTTACGTTATTTATTTAAAAATTGTGACCAGAAAATTCATTGTTTCAATCCATCAAATCCAAAAAATGTTATATTCTATTAATATTATAGTAAAAATATTACGTATTTTATTCGTATTATGAAATATAATAGAAATGCATTCATTTCCATGGATCCAGCCAATCCATTTCAGTGAATTTAAATCCATGAATTTCAAAATTTTAATCCATTTTAATTCCTTTCCGTTTACAGGGGTGTATATATGCATACGTAAAACTTATTTTCATACCATCTTTGCACAAGTCGTAAAGTCGTCGCATTAAACCAGGTATCACGTGACTGGCGGCGGGTTGAAAATTGTCGTGCGGGCCGAATATGTTACAAGGAATGACACTGGTGTACAATCTGCCGTGCTGATCGTAGTAACCTCTGTTAGCAATGTCTATCAGTCGCTTGGCGTAACTGTAACCGTAATTCGAGGGATGTGGTGGTCCGTTATGAACCTGGTGACACATATAATATATATAATACCGATCTACATTTATTCAGTCAGTAAAAACCAGGGTTGAGAGAGTTTACTTTTACAAAGTAAAACCCTGGTTTTAGTTACAGTTACAGTTTTTGTCTCTCAAAAAGTAACTAGTTACCGTTACAAGTCACCGACTCTGAAAAGTAACATGTTACAGTTACTCAAAAAGTAACGAATCGTTACTTTTCAGTTACTTCTAATAGAACCATTAGCATTATAAAAAAAGACTGGTTTAC
>NW_012027093.1:32626-33397 GCF_000956235.1 Wasmannia auropunctata | reverse complement strand
AGTACGCTTTTATTTTAGCTAATAAAATTGTATCTCACAACAAATATATTTTATCTTTAATAGCTAACTTTTAGCAATGACAGCAAAGTTCAAACTAGCTACTGATATTTAGCTGATAATGCTATGTCATTTTTTTGCGTGTACTTAAAAAATCTAACCAAGTTAAGTTACAGTTACACATGGAAAGAAAGTTAAGTGACAGTTATTGAAAAAGAGTAACTGTAACTTTGTTACAAAGTAACGAGTTACTTCCCAACCCTGGTAAAAACCAATTATCTGGCATACGTGTGGCTACTACCATAGTTTCATCTATTGGATAAGATATCCGATCGGGAAATATACAGGTGGAGAGGCACGAGACAACCTTCGCGACATCACACTCGTGGGCGGTTTGCAGAACATTGTCGTTCATGCGTATGTTATTTCGCTGCAACGAGAGGAACAAAATGACATTAAAATCAGACGAGATTAAAAACGTTAAAATAAAATTGAATTGAGATACAGAGACGGAGACCTCCTTATGGAGGGTATGGAGCTTTCCGCACCCAGAGATCCCGTGGGTGTGGAACTCCACATCCTGAATTTGGATGTATTTAAAAAAATAATCTTTTAAAATAATTACTTAAATGAGTTCTTGCGTGATATCGAGATGAAATTAAAAGAAAAATATTCAACTTTGTAAAGAGAAAATATAAAAAGAAATTAAATATAGAAGTAGAAATATATTTCGACATACAACAGAAGAGATAAAATATTTGTGTTATTACCCCC
>NW_012027093.1:27494-32154 GCF_000956235.1 Wasmannia auropunctata | reverse complement strand
TTTTTTTATAGAAAAAGAACACAAGCCTCGTTTTTTTTCAAAATTTTGTTTTTTTTTTCAGCTATATTTATTTAATATTTTGCTTAATTTAAGTTAATTTTTTATGATTTTTCATTTTATAGATTTAAATTATCATCATTTCATGATTTCTTTACGCAAAACGAGAAAGCCAATATATTGATTCTGAAATGCATTTTAAAGCAAGGACTTCAATGAAATAATTATAATAAATTCTACTTAAGGAAAAGCTGTTTTGAAAAAGAATTAAAAAGATTCTCTTTTTTTGTAAAAGTTAAATGTAGATCACATTAAAATGAAGTATATAATTATATAATTACTATTTACTTATTAATTACTATATATAATTACTATTTATTTATTAATTAGTCGTGCTATCGGAATTAGAAAAAAAACCAAATTTATATTTTTTCAATGAAATAAAACATGTTTTTTTCTAATGTTTTTTCTATTAGAAAAAAAAAACGTTTTTTTTTACATCCTACCTGAATGGTCAAATTTCAACTGGAACCACTGAAAGTGTCTTCATCGAAACGTGTCGCGAACAAAACTTTATTGATAAAATTGAATAAAAAACAGGTCGATAAAAACGAGTAAAAACTTTTATTGATGAAATAATACAATAATTATAAAAAATTGATGGAACGTTTCGGTCTTAGCCACCATAAAAATTACATTAAAAAAGAAATTTAATAGACAATATCTCGTACATGTGTTAACGCTCGTCTCACATATGCGAGTTATCAACTTTTAATAATTATTTAATTTGTATTATTTCATCCATAAAAGTTTTTGCTCGTGTTATCATTGGCTTCTGTTTCTTATTTTACTTCATTGATTTTTTTCATACGAGCAGTATTCTAATTTAATTTTAAAACTTATTAAATTCATTAGATTTTTAAATGAAAATGTTAACATCTTAAGGAAACCTGGAACGACCGACCATCAAGATCACAGAGAACATTTTTCTTGATTCAATATGTACAATTACTTAAGAATTGACACAATTTATAGTTTTATTTATTATATAGATAATGTTCAATCACTAATAACTCGATAATCAATCATGTTTTCCGCAGTTTCCGCATCGGGAAACATTGAAATAAAGCAATCACTCAAGAGACTTGAAAAGAAAAACGTATTGTTTGCTTTGTAATGCACAATGCATCGCTCTGTCACATTATAACGACATATCCAACTTATTATTCACAAATGTTTCAAGTAAATAAGTAATAGCATGATTTATCAAAAAGAATTTCTTTATTTCCCACGTTTCCTAAAAAATAGAGATCAGTTTGCTTATAACAGCAACTCTGGATTATCGCGAGATACATATGCGTAATATGTCTAAGATGGCTTAAAAATTAGATCTTTATCATTTATTAGTTTTATAATTTCGATAGAAAATAAAGTTTACGGTAAAGTAATCCTTGATACGAGACATTAGAGAATATCCCGGGCAGTATAATTCTAAATGTGGACAGAAAATGAAGATTAAATATAAACACAAGGTAAAATATGTCTACGCGTACAATTGTTGCTAAATTTAATAAACGTTAAAGCGATGAACGATGAATCTTCGAGGCTCGCATTTTTCGCGAATATTTCTCTTTTATCTCTTTTGTTCAGAATAATTAATTACGCAGAGACCAAAAGAGAGTTTGGAAAACTGTAAAATATTTTTGTAACTGCAATTCTGGCCCTTTCGTGGCGTGGTGAAAAAGAAAGACCGACGAAACGCCGACTCTAATTATCCAATTGTACTAAGAAATATGATTTTAACGAAATCATAATATATCAGGAACGATATAAAAACTTTTTTTTTTTTTTCTAAAACTTGCAAAACCTTTTAGGTCTCTAAAAGACACATTTGTCATGTTTTTCAATTAGCAGATCAACGCGCTACAAGGTTTGATCGCCAGCGAGGGGGTTAAACGAGAGGATAGCTGGCGCTGCTCGCTATACCGCAGTGGTTATCCTTATTCCTAGCCATCTTGATGTAACCTTCTCTACCCCATGTTTCGCCCCAACTGTTCTTTACCAGCCAGTAATCTTGGCCGGTCTCCTCGTCCGTGCCATAGCCGACGATCAGCACACCGTGATCTAGGGTTCCTGAACTGCACTCGGGATCGTAATATACTCCTAAAAAAAAAAAAATATGAGATTTGAAGTGGAAAAAAAGTGCGAATAGGAGTAAAGAGTGGTCCCAAAAATCGCCCGTTTTTTTTTGGGCCCTCGATTTTGAGACCTGAACTGCGTGCCAAATAATATCTTATAATGAGACATTAATATATGGAGAAGTTTCAAGTTGAGGTGACAATTGTTGTCAGAGCTGGAGGAGGGAGGGGATGAAATCAAAGTTTATTATGTGCGTGGAATTATCACAGATCTGCGAGGTCCGGTATTTTAAGAAAGTTGATCCAGCCGATGAAAGTTGATCGCAGTTTTACGTAAATGACGCTCGTTTTGGTAAAAAAAAAAATTGTAATTTTTTTCTTTCGAATCTCGTTATATATAATAGATTAGACGATACAGAAATGTATGATTATTCTGTCAAAGTATGTATCCAAAAGACTTTCATACGACAACAGAAGAATGTGACAAAGACTAAAGAATTTCAAAATGTGAAAATACCTACAGATATGAGTTTCAAAATTCAGGGGCGTATTTTATGAGCAACTATTTTTAATACAAAATAAATAAATTAAATTAATTCAAGAAGAAATTGTTCGAGAAGTTATAATGTTCTGCAGCTTGCAAATCTCAGATAATCGGAGCTCTGAAGTCTCTTTAAAGTAAAATTTATTTTAATTTAATTAAAATTATATATGAATTAAATTCGTATCGCGACTTTAATAATCGATCTGAAATTTCAAGTCCAAATAATAATAATCATCTTTTTACGTCACAATTGAATTTCTAAATAATGTGAAAATGCCTACAGATACGAATTTCAAAATTCAGGGGCGTATTTTATGAGCAACTATTTTTAATACGAAATAAATTAATTGAATTAATTCAAGAAAAAATTGTTCGAGAAGTTATGTTCTGCAGCAAATCTCAAATAATCAAAGCTCTGTAGTCCCTTTAAAGTAATATTCATTTGAATCTAATTAAAATCATATATGAATTAAATTCGTATTGCGACTTTAATAATCGATCTAAAATTTCAAGTCCTAATAATAATCATCTTTTTACGTCACGATTGAATTTCTAAATAACGTGAAAATGTCTACAGATACGAGTTTCAAAGTTTAGGGACGTATTTTATGAGCAACTATTTTTAATACAAAATAAATTTAATTCAAGAAGAAATTTTTCGGGAAGTTATAATGTTCTGCAGCTTGCAAATGTAAATTTACAATGTCGCTTGCGATTTAAAAAAAAATCAAGTTTTCGGGTAAAGAGACGTAATAAGTGATCCACCCTCCAGCTGTGATAACAATTGTCACATCAACCTGAAACTTCTCTGTGATTATCTCATTATAAGGTACTACATATTTGGCACACAGTCCAGTCCTAAAAAAATCGAGGGCCCAAAAAAACGAGCGAAAAAAACTATCTTGGGTCCTCTTTGAGATTTTATGACACAAAAATTAATCTCGCTAATTATTGCATTACGGACTTTTAATTTCCGATTTACAACTTTACGTTAAAAATCTTTTGCACAAATTACAACCTTGTCAGATAAAATTTGTAAAAATTTAGTTTATTAAAAGCGCATATATGTGTGTGTGTAAAATACATAATACGTACCTCCGCTATAAAGCTGGAAGGACGGACGAGAGGCGTCGATAGCGACCGAGATTGGACCCATAGTGGCGACCGCGGCCTTTAGCTTCTCCTCGTCTCCTTCCGGAATGTCCACGTAGCCGACGTCGGTCGCGCCCTTGTTTCTCGGATTGTATCTGCAATTTCAGGAATTCCGCGATGAATCATCAATTCCGCGAGGCGCGCCTGAATCATGCGAAATAATTAATGATTACGGACCTGCACTTGTCATTCTCCGCTTCGTACGGATAACTCTTTTCGGTGTCGAGGCCGCGATTCTCTTTCACATACTGAAAGGCATAATCCATCAGACCACCATTGCATCCGTTGTTGCCGTATTTGCCGGAACAATCGATCAGATTTTGCTCGCTGAGCGATATCAAAACGCCGCTCTGTCTAAAATGCTGTCCCTCCAGAGCTCCGGTCTGCAAGAAGAAGAATAAACAATAATGTCCAATTCTGTCGATTAAGGATGTTTGGTACCTACAATAGTAGCAAAAAGTTAAAGAATTGATTTTGACGAATATGCTCTTCTCATATAGTTTGAGTAATAAGGATTGTACAGAATGTTATTATTTAAAACTAGAGCGCAGAAATGCTTCTGTTGCTTTTTTCCTGAGAATTTTCGAATTCTATGGCCAAATCTAACCAAAAAATTCAAATTAAAATCCTTATAACTTTGAATTGCTTCAGTGAATCGACTTCGGCTTTTGTCTTAAGTCTTTCAACATATATAAGAACAATTTGTAAAATTTTTGTTAAATTCTCATTATTTTAAAAATTCTATAGGTATAAAATTTTTATATTCTATACCTATAGAATTTTTAAAATAATGAGAATTTAACAAAAATTTTACAGATTGTTTTTATAT
>NW_012027093.1:20441-27228 GCF_000956235.1 Wasmannia auropunctata | reverse complement strand
ACAGAAGCATTTCTGCGCTCTAGTTCTGAATAAATAATAACATTCTGCACAATCCTTATTACTCAAACTATATGAGAAGAGCATATTCGTCAAAATCAGTTCTTTAACTTTTTGCTACTATTGTAGGTACCAAACATCCTTAAATGTAAAAAAAAAAAAAAAAAACAGGCTTACAGAAGAAAATGCCCAGCAGGATCCACAGTGTCCTTGATCCTTAACTGCCGTGACGGCACCATGCTTCCTCCAATCGACCTCTCCCGGTAACTCGACGTTAGCCGGCGAGATAAACGTCGCTCCCACCGTCTCTATTTTAGCACTTATCGACTTGTTGAAGCCATTCAACGTATTGACGAATTCATGATGCAACTGGAGGAAAGAGAAATATGCGTCTCGTGAAAAATTGCTCGCTTCCCGGTACATAAACACAGATATAATCTGATTCTCTCTGAGGAAACTACCATATCCGCGTATTTGTTCATTCCCAGTTTGTAGGAGACCTCCTTCAGCTCGTACTTGCGATTGTGCTCGACGATCTTGCGCTTGTTGTCCAAGAAGATTTTCATCCTGTAATCCTCCTCGATCGAAGACTTGTAGACCTTTTTGTGGTGCGTCTTAAAATAATAACCAATATGTACAATTAATATTCATCTCATCATTTCGATTAATTTTATTTAAATATTTTAGACTCAAGAATTATTCTTGCGATCGCGCCTTCTTTGTTCTTTTTTTACTCTAACAAACAATGGATCGGATTATAGTTTGCTATCAAATATTTTAAGAAACTGATCCACAACAAAGAAAGGTAATTGGTAAACAAAGTATATCTATGTCAGTATCATTAATACTGTTTGTACACAGCTGGTATAACTGGATACGGAAGGCTAGATTTTCGTTATTATCTTATTTGACTTTTTAGATTAAACTTTATGGTGCAATAATATAAAACCTTACGCTGTGAGGTACTGTGTTCTTATATACCTTAAAGATAAACCATTCTGCGTCCAATATCTTGTTAAATGAAACAGCCTCTCCCGTGACGAGGACCGTCAATAGCAGCAAAGCCACCACGCTCTTCATGATTGCTCTCTAATTAGGCTACCTAGAAACACAAGAGTTATTTCAATAACATGATATAGGTTAGACTTTATGTCCTTTATATAAAACAAAAGTTAATTTTATATCGTATAGAATTGAAAGTACGAATTCTCATCTTTATTCGATCGCTTATTAAATTTATCGAGCAAACTCATGAATTTCATTATGACGCGATGTATCGAATAAGAACACAATCTAATGAACCAGCAATGAGTCGTGTAATAGCTTTAGACCGAAACGCTGTGCAAAGTTCAAGCTTCATGTAAAGGAAGGAAAAAAACGTTTACTGCGATTTGACGGAATTTATTGTTGTGAATGTTTCGAACATTGCAAAATTTTGAAAATTGCACAAAAATTTCGCAAGAAACGTCAGCGTGATCACTTGTCAATTTTTTTTTTGGCACCGCAATTTTATCACCAATTAGAAGAGCCTCTACAGCAGAACCACTTTATTTGACTGTTGAGAAACGAGCGTCCGCGTGAAAAAACGACGCACCCACTGTTAGGTAATATGCGTGTATGCGAAACACGTGAAAAATGCCTCGAGGTCAATCGAATGAAAATCTCGACGCCGTGCAGTGCGTCAACATTTATTTTTCCCCCTCCGACATCAAAGCCTCCGAAGTATAGGATAATCATATTCGGTTCGATTATCCTCAGTGCCGGTTTAAGAGGGGGGGACTAAGGGGGCTGTAGTCCCTTCCTTCCAGAGGGCCTCGTATAAGCTTAAAATTGTTAATTTCAATAATAAAAAATTAATATCGGATCCACAATAATTGATATTATCGTCATTTGGCATTATTAACTATATAGAAAGCAAACTGCTAAGAAATCTTGATTTTAATGATTTAATCAATGAATTCGCGTACAAATCAAGAAAAAAATTAAGTACCACTGTAATTTCAATAAAATGTGAATTATTTTTATTTTTCCAATATTCAGAGAACTGTCTTGTATCTTTTAAGCAGAAACGACAAAAGTCATGTACAAACAGTCACGTTTTTTTAAATAATAAATGCAAAATATATTGTATGTATTTAAATCATTGTTGTTATTTTAATAATAACGGGATCCCATTTTAATATTAGCCCCTGGGCCAAAAATATCTTGATCCGGCTCTGATTATCTTAGCCGTTCGTGGTCCTGGTGTGACTTGATGTGTGAATGACTCAGATGTTTCTTGTGACGGAAAACACAAATCTGCGGTCAAAATTGCTTAAAGCCGACCACACGTATAAACAAATTTCAATCGTACCCGTAAGGTCGTAAGTATGTCGACCAATCACAGTCGAACATTCTAAAACGTAGGACCGCAATTTTGGTCGTGATTGGTCAATTTGTTTACAACCTTATGACTAAAATTTTTGTCAGTACGTGTGATGGTCCTTTAAACGTCTACAATGGAGACGTAGTAATAAGACTTAAGATTTAAAAAAGTTGACCAATCACAAGCGACTGTTCCTCTGACGTGAGGTGAATAATCGACTATTGGTCAATTTTTTAAATTTTAAATCTTAAGTAATCTCAGTGTAGACGCCGCTTTAAGATGGACACGCCGATAATCGCTCCCTTCCCCCAACTTTTGGACTAATCTAACAATAAGTACTCTCTAGACAATGTCCACCGCGATGAGACATGCGGCGCGACGGACGCATAATCACGTGGAGATAACGGATCTCGAAATATCTACGTACCTCGCGTCGCGGCGCAATCGAACAATGAGCAACTCGCGGCTCGCTCATGATTATATACGAAACCGCAATTATACATACACGTCTGCACGAACTCGTACGTGATTCCGGAAGATTTTTTCTCATGGTCACAGATTTTTTTATCCTTTTTTCACGTCAATTTTCAAATTCTGTTGATTATTGTCTCTAACGTTTCAATCGTGACGTAAAAAGATTATTATTATTATTATTATTAGAACTTGAAAGTTCAGATCGATTATTAAAGTCGCGATACGAATTTAATTCATATATAATTTTAATTAAATTCAAATAAATTTGACTTTAAAAAGATTTCAGAGCTCCGATTATTTGAGATTTGCAAACTGCAAAACACAATTTCTCGAACAATTTTTTTAAAATTAATTTAATTAATTTAATTTAATTAATTTAATTTATTTATTTATTTCATATTAAAAATAGTTGCTCGTAAAATACGTCCCTAAATTGTGAAACTTGTATCTGTAGGCATTTTCACGTTATTTAAAAATTCAATCGTGACGTAAAAAATGATGATTATTATTAGAACTTGAAATTTCAGATCAATTATTAAAGTCGCGATACGAATTTAATTCATATATGATTTTAATTAAATTCAAACAAATTTTACTCTAAAGAGATTTCAGAGCTCCGAATATTTCAGATTTTCAAGCTGCAAAACACAATAAATCTCGAACAATTTCTTTTTGAATTAATTTAATTTATTTATTTCATATTAAAAATAGTTGCTCATAAAATACGCCCCTAAATTTTGAAACCCGTATCTGTAGGCATTTTCACGTTATTTAAAAATTCAATCGTGATGTAAAAAGATGATGATTATTATTAGAACTTGAAATTTCAGATCGATTATTAAAGTCGCGATACGAATTTAATTCATATATGATTTTAATTAAATTCAAATAAATTTTACTTTAAAGAGATTTTTAAATAGATTAATTTATTTCGTATTAAAAATAATTTCTCATAAAATACGCCCCTAAATTTTGAAACTCGTATCTGTAGGCATTTTCACATTTCTTTTGACATTTTTCAGGCTTTATCACATTCTTTTGTTGTCACATTCTTTTGTTGTCACATTCTTCTGTTGTCACATGAAATTCTTTTATATATTTGGACAGAATAATCATACATTTTTGTGCCGTCCAATTTATATAACGAGATTAAAAAAAAAAAAATTACAATTATACACAAAGTTGCGATAAGACGCTGATACGTCGAATCGCGAATTTGGTTATCTTCCTTTTCTCGAAATGACGAAATACATGTGATTATGAACTGCCTCTTTCAATCAAAACATTAAAAAAAAAAGAAAACAGAAAAATACTTGATCTTCTCTCATGCAATTGCGCATTAGATACGCATTCGCTGCCACTCGGCGTGATAAACAGATTTATTGAATCACGTGGTATGTACATGTATATGAATATAAAAAAATAATTGTACGTCATCGGAATGTGGTTTAGCTTGCAGCTTATTTCCAATTATTAATTATGATAATTACAAGGTACAATTCTACATGTAATTAACATGTTTTTTCTACACAAGTATTCATAAATGCCTTAGGGCCACTCCGATTAACTTTTAATCGATGCGATTAATTCAATAGTCCAGACACAATAAACTGATGTTATTCATCAATTTTAGGTCAAAATTTCGCTAAAAATGTCAAAAATTTTGTCGTTAAATATGCTTAGCTTGCTTTCTACAAGACGACCGAATTAATTGTTGATTAAAATTAATTGGAATTGATCTAGATATGCCCTTAAGCATGAAAAACCGGAGCATTTCGTTATATTTGGAGCACGGTATAATTTTATGTTTCCAGGTATTTGCTTCGATGCCTCGTGCATATTTAGAGCAATAAAAAACATTAAAATATGAATCGTGACGTAAAAAGATGATAATGATTATTATTAGGACTTGAAATTTCGGATCGACTATTAAAATCGCGATACAAATTTAATTAATATGTAATTTTAATTAAATTCAAATAAATTTTACTTTAAAGAGCTCCGATTATCTGAGAAAAACATGAATTATTTTTTCTATATGGAAATTACACACAGATTTCTATACTAAAAATAGAAATAGTATAGAGAGAAAAAAATAGTATAAAAAATAGTATAAAAATAGAAACAAATAAAAAAGAAAAAATATAAATAGTAAAAATAAAGTATAAATATGATAGTATAAAAATCTGTAAAATTATACGTTAAAACAAAAGAATAAATATGTAATACGCAATATGCAGATCATAGCTGATTG
Organism: Wasmannia auropunctata; assembly: GCF_000956235.1. NCBI lineage: Eukaryota > Metazoa > Arthropoda > Insecta > Hymenoptera > Formicidae > Wasmannia > Wasmannia auropunctata. The sequence continues at coordinate 22,138 of NW_012027093.1, read as the reverse complement.
ATAGCTGCGATATCGTGACGATTTTTGCGTTGTATGTACCACATTTCACATTTGTTTGTTTAACACGAATGTAGATAAGGAAAGTAAGAAGTGCTGATCTCAACTTCTCTCTCGCTTAAATTCTCTAATTGAGCCTTACTTATACACGGAAAGAATTTTTTTGTTAATTTACCCTGCAAACCATGTTAATTGTGGAACAATATAGTCTATTTAGGCAAATTTTACTGTGCACTACAATAACTTTTACTGTAAAATCTTATTGAAGTGCACCGTAAAATTTGCCGAAATACTATATTGTCCCACAATTAACGTGATTTGCAGGGAAAAAAAGAAATTCTCTCGTGCACGACGACGGTCACGATTAATCTAAATAAAAAAACATTAATAAACAAAGTAAAAAAGAGCCACGAGCCAAAGCTTGGGTGTTGTGTCGCTCTAATATATATATATTTATTAATTTAACAATTTTATTGCAATTATCAAATTAATAAATATACATATATATTGGAGCGATACAACACCCAAGCTTTGGCTCGTGGCCCTTTTTTACTTTGTTTATTAATGTTATTTTAATTTGGAGCCTTGACTTTGAATTTTATTTTAATTTTAACTAAATAAAAAAATCCAGGAACTTTTGGAAATCGTACCTACTTTGCTTCATCGAATCGGAAGGCACCAAGAAGAAGAAAACAGAAAAAGAATCTAAATAACGCTTTGATATGTACAATGCCCGACGCACAAATTGCTCCGTTTTTTTAAGATCTTATTCGGACACAGATTTCTCAACGCATGCAAAAGGAAAGTGGATCGGTTTTCTACGCGTGAGACGCGTGCAACGAGCATGACATATTATTAGACACACAATTCGATCTTCCACACGCTTCGATGTTTCTTCACGAAGGCACTGCAAATATGTATCTCTAAACGAGCGTTTGCATTATCGCATCCTGTATATATAAAGATAAAGATGGCACGAGAAGGATGTGGGGGAGGGCAAAGAAACAAAGGAAGCTGGAACTGGCATTCGTTTTTTAGTTAAATTGGACTCTTTCGCTAAAATACGCACGTCTGCTGTTTCACTTGAATTAATGATTCAGATAAAGATATAAGTTTATAATACGCGAAGCGGATAGATCGCGATCGAATGCGGAGGAACGTTGCTGTAGGTAAACGTCGACACAAACGGCGGAGCGTCGTGAACAATGGATTAACAATTAGCACGCGTGTTGACTTACGAGTTTTCTCTCTCTCTCTCTCTCTCTCCCTCTCTATTCTCTGTCGGAAGGCAAGGCCGGAGACTGCTGCAGGCCGCTGCCAGGCTACCAGGAGTACCAGGAACCAGGAACGCAAATGAATCGCGACTACTTCCGAGGAGCGCCGTCGCTCTTTTGTATATTCCTCTCCCCCCTCCCAATATCACTCTGCCGCCGCCGCGTAGACCACGTGATTCAGCGACAGTCGACAGATTCTGTGATCGACAGTCCTCCGCTGCTCCGCGTACTGCCAAGGGCGTCCGCAGGATTTTTTCTAGAGGGGGGCATGATCCAAATTTTTAATACGAACTACCGCGAGGAGCAAATGTCCAAACGTTGTGTACTTGTGTTGTATTTTAGCTCTCTCACATTTGACAAACATATTTATTATTTTAATTATTTGTAAAAATAAGAAAGCCAATTTTGAATTTTCTTATACTTGTT
>NW_012027093.1:17766-19814 GCF_000956235.1 Wasmannia auropunctata | reverse complement strand
GCAAATGCCTCTCCTTGCCCCCCCTGCGGACGCCCCATGCGTACTGCTCGTCTCGAATGCGTTGGCGTCGTTTTCATGTGCACTTATTTACGTATATATATTATTTACATAAATACGTCAAGATAATATAAGATCATCGCATATATGTATACACATTCGTTGTTTATTATCGTGCCCGTTCGTCGAATTCCAGCGCGATGATCCTCGCCAGCGCGCCGTCACCGCGCAATAAACAATAACAAGTTGCGCACGCAGAAGCGCGACGTGACGAGACGCGAAGGGATTATCGTGACGTCGCCGTTTCGAGTCTCATGTGTCCGCGCGCGAGGCGCGAGAGATATCGAGTAACCCAGATTTGCAATCATCCCCCGCCGCGCGAGGGGGATGCTGCGAAGAGCAGCAGCTCTTGTTAATTCTTTCAAAAGCGGAAACGATAACGCGCGATCAAAGCTCGCCGCGACGCTCACGAGCTCCCTATCGTATGTATTTCGTTTTTGTTTTTGTTTTTTTTTCAGGCGATAAACCGAATGATGCAACTGCAGGTCATAGTCTTCATCGTTATATTTATATTAGGCGGTTTTATTTTGATTTAAAATACATGAAGAAAAAAGCAGATATACATATATACGTATATATATACATATATATGTATAAATAGGACGTTATATTTATAGAAATTAATTTTTTATTTGAGTTATATATAAGAATTGAAAAATTGCGTGATACGCGCATATATGATTATATATGATATTTTTTATACTCGAAGAAATTAAGTAAAACGTCGTATGTACATATATAAGCCTCTCTAAATCTGTCAGTTTACAAAATATCTCTAGTTTGGACAATTTTGACTTTGTAAAGTTTTTAAAAACGTCAATTTAATAATTTACATATCGCGAATTGACCCAGTGCTGGATTTAAAGACACCCTGATCTTTTGATCAAATTTTCTTTTTAATCAAGTTTCTTTTGTGCACGGAAAGAACGATTTTGCTGGCAAGTCTAAAAATTTCACTGAATACAGATCTGAAAATAATTTTGTCGGACCATTAAAATAATTTTGTTGGAAACTGAAAAATTTTATACTCGAAGAAATTAAACGTCGTACATAAGCCTCTCTACATCTATCTGTTTACAAAATATCTCTAGTTTGGACAATTTTGACTTTGTAAAGTTTTTAAAAACGTCAATTTAATAATTTACATATCGCGAATTGACTCAGTACCGGATTTAAAGAGGTATAAAGGGCCCCTGGGCGGCTGAATCAGGTGGAGGCCCCTGATCTTTTAATCAAATTTTTTTGTGCACGGAAAGAATTACGATTTTGCTGGCAAGTCTAAAAATTTCACTGGATACAGGTCTGAAAATAATTTTGTTGGAAACTCAAAAATCGACGAGCATTGCTGTGAAACATTTTGCTATTCTATCCAGTTGGAACCTCCAGCAAAATTGTTTCGATGGTCCAACAAAATTATTTTCAAATCAGCAAAATTTCTAGAAGTTACATGCAGGGTTGTGCCGTAGATTTCAAGATTACGTCTACACGGATTATTTACGTGAAATCTACGTGATGTTTACATAGTCTTTTTATTGCGTAGACAATTTAGACTTGTAAACCATGTAGACTATTGTAAATTGTATCACTAATATATAGAATATAAAAGAATTAAATTATAAGGCAGTCTCTACCCACAATAGAAATGTTCAAAATGTATCATAGGAACAGGCTAAAGATACCACGACATCTTTAGAATATTCTTGATGTATTTTGAACATTAATTTAACTACGAGATTAAGATTAAAAATGCAACCAGAGAATTTTTCTTACTCAAATAGTAGTTTTTTTTACATAAATGTTAAATTATATATATTTATTAAATGAATAAATATATAGTCTACTGACTGTCTACATAGATGACACTTTTACAATAGTTTACGTTGTTTACACGTAAACGTAGAGTATTATATTTTACGCGTAGATGCACAACCCTGCTCCAAACCCTATCTGTTGTGTGTGTGTGACTGAGTCGACAAGGCACACAGGGGATA
>NW_012027093.1:16068-17746 GCF_000956235.1 Wasmannia auropunctata | reverse complement strand
TCTCTTCCGATATTAAATTAAAAAGTATTTTGTATTTCAAAGAAGTATTTTATATTTCAAATACAAACTTAAAAGTATTTTGTATTTTGTATTTCAAATCGAAAGATTGAAAGTATTTTGTATTTTGTATTTCAAATCAAAAGATTGAAAGTATTTTATATTTTGTTTTTAATTTAAATACTAAGATTCCTAGTATTTTGTATTTTGTATTTTAAATACTTTAATGGTGTATTTTGCCCAACCCTGATTATATTTTACGCGTAGATGCACAACCCTGGTTACATGGCTAAATCGTTCCTTCCGTGTGGGGGGCCCCTGAACGGCTACCCAGTCCGTCCTCCCTCAAATCCGGCACTGAATTGACCGCAATCGGTAATACAGTCGCTCGTAGGATAAACTGACTGAAGCAGTGGAGCGCAGTAAGGACGAGCAAGGGGATCGGGAGGAGACGTTACGGAACACTCGGATCAGGCATGTCGAAGAAGTTTTACGATGTCACGCCGGAGCAACGCGAAATCGCGTTGTGGAGGGACGCGAAGCGGAGGCAATTGCGCGAATTGTACCTAAAGGAGGCAGGACACCCGACCAAGAACCTCCTTGTACGTATATATTTATATGCGGACGTTTAACTTAACCTACAAGTCCCCGCGATATCCGCGATATTTACGCCTACCTACCCTTCGAGATACACATTTTAACGATCGTTATCACTTATTGCGTGACACTAACTCGTTCCGTCACTCCGCATTCAAGCCGAACTCGTTATTCCGATTTGTTTGCGCCTCCTCGGATTTCGCTCGAGCGCAAAGTTCAATACTTTTAAAGAACATGAAACAGAGTGTTCAATGTTAAACTATTTACTACAGCAAGGATTGAAAAACCGAAGCGAATCTACTACAAGTGTAGAAATACAACTTTTGCTTTCGTCGATTGTGTATATTTTATACTTGAAAGATATAGAAATTGTCCATAAAGAAATTATGTAATCGACTGGTCTCTCAAACTTATAACAACAGCCGGCAACTATTTGTTGTACTTTTATACTTAGCAATTTGTTGATTTAGAAATATCAAATAATAATAGTAAATCGATTAACTGTGTCGATTAATTACATTTAATAATTATCAATGTAAATTAAATTTAAACAATTAGTAATTAGAATGCCTACTCAAAGTCAATAACATGGTAATTAGTGCGAGGCTGAGTTAATTTTTAAATACAATATTCTTCAATACATCGAACGTTTCTGCCTTCCTCAGGCCTTCCTCAGCGATAGTTGCAAAAACCCTTAAAAACGCTCTGTTTAGTCGTTCACGTTTTTAATGTAAGGGTTTTTGTAATGCTGAGGAAGGCCTGAAGAAGGCAGAAACGTTCGATGTATTAAAGAATATTGTATTAAAAAATTAAATTAGCCACTAATTACCGCGTTATTGACTCTGAGTGCCTATCTAATTTACATTAATATAATTATTAAATGTAATTAATCGACACAGTTAATCGATTTATTATTATTTCTAAATCAACAAATTACTAACAAAGGAACCTCGCAAAGTGTCAAATTCTGATTTTAATGAAACTTGGTACACTTTGAGGTCACATAAATAAATGAATTTAGAAGTTATCAGTCGGTGCTAAAAAACAGTTTAAAGAGATGAATCAACCCCTTATATGTAAATTA
>NW_012027093.1:10372-15021 GCF_000956235.1 Wasmannia auropunctata | reverse complement strand
TAGCATCAACTGATAATTTCTAAATTCATCTATTTATGTGACCTCAAAGTGTACCAAGTTTCATTAAAATCAGAATTTGACACTTCGCGAGGTTCCCTTGTAAGTATAAAAGCCCATCCCAATTACTAATCGTTTAAATCTAAGAGTCTTATATATTGTTGAATTGAAATTGAATTTAGTCAAATTATCAATTATACTCATTCCACGAATGCAGTTTGATACAGGAATATACAGATTTGCCGCTGCGAAAACATCGATAGGCGAACACTTTGTACCCACGGTGGTGGGATACCTCACGAAAGTTGGGTTCATCGCAAGTTTGGTGGTCATAACTGCATTGACTCTAAAACGTAGAAGGGTAAGCCAGATGTGTTTCTAAAATATACACGAATCGCCGTATAAATAGAAATATGTAACGTGTATTGTTTTTTTTTTCCTTTCGCAGGAAGAACGAGAACACTTGTATCGTACTGGGCAAATCGATTATGCGAGCAGAAAGCATAGATTCTGTTAGATAATTATTTTAACAAAGTACACAGCAGTCGATGTACCTAACTTAAATACTACTAGATTGTACAGAAATAAACTTACAACAAGCGATACACTTAAAATCTGAAAAGTTTCCATAAAGTTTCTTTAAATCTTAAAAGTTCCATATATCTTGAACATAAAAAATTTTATTTATTTCAGAGAAAATGCAATTTTTTCCTACTTATAATATATTTATATAATATATGTGTATATATACATATATAAATGTTGAATACCATGTATGTCGTTAGAAGAAATAAGACTGGCAAAGAAAAAAAAACTGCGGGTTTTTGCGAACGTGTAGTTACATGAAATTTCGATGAAAAGAGATACCAGTCTCAAATATAAAAGATACACACGTACAAAACATGGATTTAATTATATATAATTAAAGACTTTATGGATTTATCACGATAATTGATAAACTTTGTGTATAGATACCTATTTTCTCTTTATATTTATAGAAAGAGTAACGTTTCAATTCTCTTTCTATTACCGGTCGTCCAGTTGCTTGTCACGCGCGACAACGGCGTCGTCGAATTTAACCATATACGTCGTTCCTTTGTGCCAGTGTGCCGTTACCTTGGCGGGCTGCAATATTTGAAACATTTATAAAAATTTTATTCCATTTTATAAAAAAAATATATAAATGTGCAAACTTAAAATTGAACGATAAGATTACACAAGCCTGCGAATTTAAGGATGTTGAAAATTGTTTGAGAATTATAAGTAGTTTTTGATTAATTTTGTGTTGAATCTGAACAAATTGTCTATCACGTCAGATTTTTTAGATAAACGAGGTAACATAGCCAAAAATGACGATATTGGCTATATTCAAAAAATATTACAGAGAATGCAAGTTATTTTCAATATTTTTATAATTTTTCAATGGTCTCGTCTAATATTATCCTTCTTTTCTAAAATCAATTTTTGTTTGCCAATGTGCGATTTTTTTTCACCGAGATACACTAATTAGACGTTATAAACTTTTGGAAACATAATTCTCAAATAATAAAACCTTGCAGATCTGTGTTATCTTTTGTAAAATAAAATTTTGTAAAGATAATTGAGAGGTCTGCGAATTTAAGGATGTTAAAAATTGTTCGAGAATTAGAAGTTTCTGATATAATTTTGTGCGTTGAATCTGAAAAAATTATCTGTTACGTCAGATTTTCTAGATAAATAAAGTAACATAGCTCAAAAATGACGATATTGGCTATAAAAATATTAAAGAAATCAAGTTATTTTCAATATTTTAATAATTTTTCAATGATCTCGTCTAATACTATCCTTCTTCTAAAATAACAAATTTTTGTTTGCCAACGTGCGATTTTTTTCGCCAAGATGCACCAATTAGAAGTTATGTACTTTTGGAAACATAGGGTGCTTTCCAATTAGTGACACAAATTGACACAAACATCATTATTCTATTTTTCTTAGCATTTAGTGACAAAATAATATTTGTGTCGGCTAGTGTCACTAAATGAAAAGCACCCACAATTCTCAAGCAGCAAAACCTCGCAGATCTGTGTTATCTTTTGTAAAATTAATAATTAAAGCTTGTGAATTTAAGGATGTTAAAAACTGCTCGAGAATTACAAGTAGTTTCTGATGTAATTTTGTGCATTGAATCTGAAAAAATTGTCTGTCACGTCAGATTTTTTAGACAAATGAGGTAGCATAGCCCAAAAATGACAATATTTTCATAAAAATATTACAGAGAGAAATTGACACAAACATTATTCTACTTTTCTTAGCATTTAGTGACAAAATGATATTTGTGTCGGCTTGTGTCACTAAATAGAAAACGCCCACAATTCTCAAGCAGCAAAAGACCTCGCAGATCTGTGTTATCTTTTGTAAAATTAATAATTAAAGCTTGTGAATTTAAGGATGTTAAAAACTGCTCGAGAATTACAAGTAGTTTCTGATGTAATTTTGTGCATTGAATCTGAAAAAATTGTCACGTCAGATTTTTGAGACAAATGAGGTAGCACAGCCCAAAAATGACAATATTTTCATAAAAATATTACAGAGAGAAATTGACACAAACATTATTCTACTTTTCTTAGCATTTAGTGACAAAATGATATTTGTGTCGGCTAGTGTCACTAAATGGAAAGCACCCACAATTCTCAAGCAGCAAAATCCTCGCAGATCTGTGTTATCTTTTGTAAAATTAATAATTAAAGCTTGTGAATTTAAGGATGTTAAAAACTGCTCGGGAATTACAAGTAGTTTCTGATGTATTTTGTACATTGAATCTGAAAAAATTGTCTGTCACGTCAGATTTTTTAGACAAATGAGGTAGCACAGCCCAAAAATGACGATAATTTCATGAAAATATTACAGAGAGAAATTGACACAAACATTATTCTACTTTTCTTAGCATTTAGTGACAAAATGATATTTGTGTCGGCTTGTGTCACTAAATAGAAAACGCCTACAATTCTCAAGCAGCAAAAGACCTCGCAGATCTGTGTTATCTTTTGTAAGATGGACAAATGAGGCTGCCGCTTACAAAGCCGCAGTCGCAAAGCACAGCCTCGACGATGCCGGCGACGAAGGACGCGCAGTTGAGGCTACCCTTATCCTTGGGCACCGACACAAATCTGTTGACCAGGGACTCCTTCTCGATGATGTAGTAGGTACGCTCGTCGTCGTTGGCGTGCTCCAGCTTGTCGGCCTCGCGGCCGAACAGGGACTTCCACACCGTGCTCTTGATGAACAGCAGCACGTTGAGCAGTTTTATCTCGCGCTTGCCACCCTTCTCGCGCACCACGAGCAGATCCGTTATCCTGTGCCCGACCTCCGCTCCGATCTCCGCCAATCTAGTCGTGAAAGAAAGTAAGAATTACCAGCTGTTGCCGAGTGAGCTTGCGAGGCGATGATGAAGAAAATGCAATTTCAATCTATTTTGTATTTGAAATATTAGAGAAATTATATTTATAAAAATTCTTGACAACAATTAATAGTAACTTAAATTTTTCTCACGTGACAATTAGCGACACTAATTATTTTTGTCAAGTTTCAAGCAACATCAAGTCATCAGAGTCAAATTTCCTAATCTCACATTAGTAAATAGATTTCTCGTGTAGTGACAAAGGGAACCAATTTTTGCCTCTATCTTACTTATTTTGCAGCTCCGGAACCGTGTAGACTCTGTTCTGACAATACTGCACCAGCTCGGAGAACAAGAGGGCGAAGCAGCTCAGGCTAACCTCCCCTTTGCCCTTGCTTAAGGATTTGTCGAGAATCCCGGTCCGCGGCCTTATGGCTGATATCGTGATGCTTGACATCTTCGTGTAATTAAATCTACTGCGCAATTTTTTTATAAATCTATCGTCGGGAAACTCGAGAAACGTTACAAGCGTTACAATGCGTACACGTATCCCAAACAAAATATTTTCACGCACACACCGTACTGTCAGATTTTCATGATTAATCTGACATCTGACGGCTAAAACGAGTACCGATTTCGAAAAAGATATACAGGGTGTTCATAAAGTATCGGACCCCCCCCCCCCTCTATCTCAAAGAAAATATTAACTGGATAAAAAAACTTTAAATACAAAACTTTTTAGGAAATTTTATTTTATTTTCTGAGATAGAGGGGGGTCCGATACTTTATAAACACCCTGTATGTATATTGAATATTCGAATGCAGGATTTGACCATGTCTGATGGTCTGTAATTGGCGACGTTTACACATAAAATATAAATTCCGTATATAATTTATACATGTAATTTATTTTAAAGTAATTAAATTTTAAAATTGTTAATATATGTATATGGTGTCTAATTGTTCGAACTCAATGAAGCTGTCTAAAATTGCAAGCAGAATATACAGGGTGGACCATTTTAATCCATCCAGTCGAATATCTCAAAAATCAAGCCCGGAAGAGAAAAATTTTTCAGACAAAAGTTGTTTGGTTTCGAAGAGACCATAAGATGGTACCATTGGTTTGACCTTGAAGAATTATTTGAAAGTCACATGAAAGTCACCTTAATTTTTTTAAACGGCATCCCCTATTTTTTATTACATATTCTTGTAGCTGACCTAGAGAGCTTTCAAACACTATAATCAAATGTTTCTTCATTGAATACTTTTCGAGTTA
>NW_012027093.1:8387-10027 GCF_000956235.1 Wasmannia auropunctata | reverse complement strand
TATGCCATTTTAAAAAATTGAGGTAACTTTTATGTAACTTTTAAATAATTCTTCAAGGTCAAACCAATGGTACCATCTTATGGTCCCTTCGAAACCAAACAACTTTTGTCTGAAAAATTTTTCTCTCCCGGGCTTGATTTTCGAGATATTCGACTGGATGGATTAAAATGGTCTACCCTGTATAATTTTGATCGCCCTCATAACGAATCTTCGATGGTCCATAAATTATTAATTATTTACATGGATGACTTCACACATGGTCTGTACGGTACTATGTATCTATTTTATTACGTGTGGATTGTTTATACTATATAAATATATTATATATATTATATAAATATATATTATATAAAAATATATTATATATTATATAATTACTTTTATCTGTATCGTATTATATTCAATTTATAATTTACACTGCTGTATTATAAACAATCTATAAAAGATATTTGAGTCAACATAACGTGAACAAACAATTATCCGTTTGAATGTTTCTTTTCTTTAGAATTTTTGAGCAATTCAATCGCATAAACATTCAAATTGTTATAAGTGTATTCGAAAATCTTTAAATTTGAAAATCTTTAATTCTTAGAAATTTCATATATTTTGAACAAGTAAATAATTTTATTTATTTGAGAGAAAATGCAATTTTTTCCTACTTAATATATTTATATAATTCGAGTCCATTATTTTAGAAGTCCTGTATGTATTTCAGATAACATATTTTAGTACAATTTTATTTATTTGAAATGACAAAAATATTTTATCTCTAATTAAATAAAGGAATATATGGGAAATAATCGATTATTCTTGCTTAAATATTACATATTTAAATGCTTAATGATTTATGTTTATCAATTTATCATATTTATTCAATTTATATTTATATAATATTGAGACATTACAAATGTATGAATAAATATAATATTATATATGTATATACATATATGAGATATTTTCACAGAAAATGTTTTTTTGTCATTAATCTTGAACTTGACGATGTCTTGGATCTGACGCCTTTCTTAAATTAAATATTTCAAATCCTCGTCCATATATAAAAAGCTCGGCCGAGCTGTTAACATTTACATTTGTAAGAATAGCACAAAGAGGATATAATTAGAATATCTAATAAATTTTTAGACTTACTGTTTGCCGTGGTCGTCCAACTCCATGCCTTGCACGTCCGTAACAGATGTAAATTCTTGATTTAAGATGTCTACATGTATGACTCGATTGGAACATAAATACTTGTGAGTAATAACTTGCTGATCTATTCCCACGCTACATATTATATTGCCTATCAATTTCACACCTGTTGGCATTGCACAGTTTTATGAATTTTTGTGCAGTGTATATACTTTTAGCCAAGGTTGGGAAAGTTACTTTGTAAAAATAACTAGTTACAGTTACAGTTTTTGTTTCTCAAAAAGTAACTAGTTACCGTTACAAGTTACCGACTCCAAAAAGTAACATGTTACAGTTACAGTTACTCAAAAAGTAACGAATCGTTACTTTTCAGTTCGTTACTTTTCGTTACGAATCGTTACTTTTAATAAAGCAACATTAGCATTATAAAAAAAAGACATGACATTATAAAAAAGAGAGTGGTTTACATTTATATCTGTCTCTTATACACATCT
>NW_012027093.1:5196-6100 GCF_000956235.1 Wasmannia auropunctata | reverse complement strand
TTAATTTTGATTCATAAAAGTGACGATTTGACATATATAAAGTAACTGTAAAAATAACAATTAAATTAGTTACTAGTTACTTAAAAAATCTAACTAAGTTAAGTTACAGTTACACATGGAAAGAAAGTAACGAAGTTAAGTTACAGTTATTGAAAAAAAGTAAGTGTAACTGTAACTTCGTTACAAGTAACGAGTTACTTCCAACCTTGCTTTTAGCTCAAAAAAAAAAAATACAAGTATTAACTGACCGACAATTTGTGCGCAGTGTGCGGACGACGTATTCCATTTGGATAATATTTCAGCCGACAGGGTATTAGTTTCCGACATGCAGATTTGAAAGTGAACGATACTGAGAAGATTGTCGTCGCCGCCGGTAACCAGAAGATACTCATTCTCATTCATTTTCTTCAAATCAAAACAATTAATTCCCGACTGATGTAGGCTGAATTCTGCGAAAGGGATATCGTGGAAATTCACAATGCTTCGATTTCCAGACTTCACATCCTCATGTATTTTCAAGACCGCGGCGGTAAAATCGAAGAAACGTAACTTTCCATCCGTACTCATAGTTAACACAATTAATTTGGTTTCCCATGACATTATATGAATCTTCAAGATGCAACGATCTACGTATTTAGTAGATACTTTTAAATATATGATGTTGGTGTTAATTTCATATACGAGTAATCTATAACAGGAAGGGAAAATTATTTTATAACTTGTAAAACAGCATATAGCGCCTGATGAAAAATAAACAGTTAAGGGATTACACCACCTTGACAGCCTAAAAATCAATCGGTATCGTCTTTGGGAATTTTTTTTAGGAAAACAATAAAAGTAACCAAAAATTCGTTTTAAGGCTTTAATAATACAAGTCTTTAGAAGTAAAAAATATTAATTTTAT
>NW_012027093.1:3938-5176 GCF_000956235.1 Wasmannia auropunctata | reverse complement strand
TTTTACTTCTAAAGACTTGTATTATTAAAGCCTTGAAACGAATTTTTTATTACTTTTATTGTTTTCCTAAAAAAAATTCCCAAAGTTACCTATAATTTTTAAGCGGTCAAAGTGGTGTAACCCCTTAAATTACCTTAAATATCCATCTGCACAAGCTGCAAAGATTAGCACACACTCGCGATTAAAGAATTGCTGCAGTCCCTTGAAACAGTAAAAGGCATAAATATCCATGTAACGTGTTTCCGGTTCTGCGATAGTGGATTGTTTAGCTTCCTGCCATGGTTTTTTACAATACCGATTTTGCCCATAGAGCATATGAGAATTCATATCGGAACACGATACATTTAGTTTGGTTTTTGGAAAATAATTACTCCGATCCACAATTCTTTTAACGTTCAACTGCCAAACCTTCAACTGTGCTCTTCCTCCACCAGAAAAGATCAGATGCTTAGATTCGTCCAATTCAACGACACTTATGCATTTTATGCCCGAAAGGTGACCATGGAAAATTCCTAGATTTTTAAAAAAAATTCGTTCGTTTGGTAGACAAATACGGCTGATACGAAGAGCGCAATCTTCACCACCGGATACGAAAATAGTCCAAGGAGCACGAATATCACCCCACTTCTCCGTACGAAAAATTGTAATTCGTCGCAAGCAACATGTCTCCTTTGTGTGAAAACCATTCTAGATACGAGAAACAACAAGTGTAGGAAAAGGCTTGCAAAATTTTCTTTTCAACAGACTAATGTTACATACCTGTAAAATAGGATATGAAAAAAAGAGAGAAGGAGACATGTCACATACGTGAACCTGTTTATTTTTTATGTAGGCAAAACTTGTTGACGTGTGCGATATTATGCAGTCCCACGCTCTGTGACCGCCACCGCAAGGAATTCTGACGACTATGCTTTCATTCAACAAGTCATATATTATAAAATCTATCTGAAAATATTAGAAATGTATTGTTACATGCACATACATACATACATATGAATAAATTAAATGATTATATATATATATATATATATATATAGGTATATATATATATACATACAGGGTCATCGAAAAGTATCGGACCCCCCTAATATTTTCAGTTAGAATGCAATTTGGAGAAAATGTCCAATAGCAAAGTTGTATAGTTTCAAGCGAGGAGTAAGATGATGACCTTGACTTTGATCTTGACCATGTCCTTTAAGGTCATTTCAAGGTCAACCTTATTTTTTAAATGGAACCCC
>NW_012027093.1:2171-3918 GCF_000956235.1 Wasmannia auropunctata | reverse complement strand
TATTTTATTTATGTGTTTTGGAAAGTTCTCGAGGCGAGCTATAAGAACGTGTAATGAAAAATTGGGGGTTCCATTTAAAAAATTCAAAGTGACCTTGTCCTGACCTTGACGACGCCACTCAGGGTCAAATCAATGTTATCATCTTATGTCCCCCTCGAAACCCTACAACTTTTGTCTGAAACATTTTTTCCTAGTGTGCTTATTTTTCGAGATATTTGAAAGTTTCAGGTTAAAAAAATCACCCTGTATACGTGAAGATTAAGTTGTAACTATGTGATATACAATTGAAAATCTCACCTCTCCTATCGTTAAAACAATGTCATTTCTAATCAAGGCTTTCCAAACTCTCGCTGTATGTACAAACATCGTTTTTACTGGCGCTATTTTCACTGTCTGCCAGTTTACACTATCGCTTTCGGAATTTTCGTCCTCTGTTACTTTCCAGAATCTGACACTTCTGTCGTCAGATGTGGAACAAATAAATCGCGAGGACGGATCACAAACGACGGAAAAAATCACACCCTAGAATAAATTTGCAAAAGTTAAGGTTTTTATTCAAAAAATTTTATCCTTCCCTTTGAATGTGATTATCAAACCTTGTGTCCTGTTAAACGATGCAAAACTGGCATTCTTTTGTTAATATCATTATAGTCATTGTCTATTTTCCATATTAAAATTTCTTGAAATACCGTTCCACTAAAAATAACTAAATTCTCTTGAGACGTACCCGATATAGAACCGCCATAGCTGTATATCAGTTAAGAAAATTGTCATTGTCCTTGTGATGTCAATTATCTCTAAAAGATTAACAAAAATCATGAAAGGATACAGTATGCATGTTTCTTCACAACGTACGACTCGACAGGTTTTATTAAACGTATCATATATAGATACATAATTATGGGCAAATAGAATTGCCAGTTGCATTTGTTCCTTAAATGATATCCACTTTGCAGCAATTATCCAATCGTTGAATTCATGAATACTTTCTTGTTCAATTCTACATACGTATACACACAAGAAATAACACATTATATCTGATAGATATTATTAAATGTTCCAGATTTTTAAGGTCAAACAGTGCTGATATGCTTTGTAAATAAAAATAAGAAAAAACGCTGTTATGTAAACATAGAGATCCACAGTCTTTATAGAATTATATATCTTACATAACAGTTTTTTTCCTACTTTTATCTATAGAATATATTGGTATTTGGCTTTGGGATACCGCATGTACAGTCGTGGACAGATCAGTTGCGACACTTGTTTTTTATAGGTTTCAAAACGCACTAATATTTTGCAAATGCGAACCACTATTGGTGGTACAGGGTAACTGTCCCTATTAGTGTGCCTGTCCCTATTAGTGTGCTTTTATATTTAAATAAGTCATAAAAATAAACTGGTACAAATAAATAGACAAAGTATTTTTTTTATTAAGTTAATACTTTAACTTAATAAAAAAAATACTTGATTAGTGTGCTTTTATATTTAAATAAGTTATAAAAATAACCTGGTACTTAGTATTTTTTATATTAGTATTTTTTATAAGTTAAAGTAATTAACTTAATAAAAAAAAACTTTGTCTATTTATTTGTACCAATTTACTAATTGTAAGTACTTAAAAATTCTTCAACGGTTAGGGTAACTGTCCCTATTAGTGTGCTTTTATATTTAAGTAAGTCATAAAAATAAACTGGTACAAATAAATAGACAAAGTTTTTTTTTATTACGTTAATACTTTAACTTA
>NW_012027093.1:0-2151 GCF_000956235.1 Wasmannia auropunctata | reverse complement strand
TTAAAGGACATGGTCAAAATCAAAGTCAAGGTCATCATCTTACTCCTCGCTTGAAACCATACAACTTTGCTATTGGACATTTTCTCCAAATTGCATTCTAACTGAAGATATTAAGGGGGTCCCATATTTTTCGATGACCCTGTATATATACACATATATATATATATATGTATATATATGTATATATATATATATATATATATATATATATATATATAAAACCATTCAATTACATATAAGATATTGAAGGTGAATTTAAATTTTAGTTTAAAGAAAATATTTCTTTTACAAAGAAAAGATTTTAGGGTTTAAAAAGTTTAGATGGTTGGTTAGAGAGGTATTAGGTTTAGTATTAAAAGTAGCTGATATGAAAAAAATTTAATTTTTATTTAAAAATTTACTAAATTAATAATAATATAAATAGTCTTTGGTGAAGATAAGAAAAATTTAAAAAATTTAAATTAGTGAAGAAGAGTTAATATTTAGAATGTTAAAATTTATGGGAGTAAACAAAAGTAATTAATAAAAACAATAATGAACATTAGTGCCAGCAATTGCGGTTAGACTAAGAATTGTAAGAGAATTTAGACAGTCAAATGAATTAATGTGGGAGAGAGAGAGAGAGAGAGAGATTTTAGGATACATATAAAATCATTAAATTTATACCTGTTTAAAACCAAATATAAAAAGGACCTCCTCCTTTTCTGTCTTATTTGTTTCTACTCTCACGTTTCTCATGCCGCTAATCCAGTCCATTGGTATCTTCTTTTTATGCATTGACAAGGGTACTATGCTACATTCACATATGTGATAAAATCTCAACATCCCGTCGCGCCCGGATGTTATTAAATTTTCTTCAAACAGAGCGAACGACTGGACGCCTATTTTACCATGAATTTTATGGAGCGTTTGAATAGGCTTTCTAATAATCACAGACTCAGTCAAGATATCTCCCCGCTGTGTTATAAATACATGAACATTCCCAGCTCTGTCACCACATATTAACAACGATTGCGTGCCCTTATCGTTATTCCCAACTTCATACATTATAGCTGCAGTCAACCAACGTTCTCGACTGGGTGGTAACACGTAGTGTACGTTAATTATTCTAGGCTCATCTATATAAATTTGTAATGCTAAATATATTCTAAAATACATTACAGTTAAAATGCAGTTGCAAAATAAGTGATTTACATACCATAGAATTCAGCAGAAAAACGGATTAATCGCAGAAGACCGTTCGCTCCACATACTGCGAGAGCAGAGTACCATTGAGTGCTCAGCCATTGCAAAGAAAAAATTTGTGATTTCATTACTTGCATTTCGTATGTAAACTGCGTACGTAAAGTCCCACGGTGCTCTGAAAATATATATTATTTAATTTCATCAATTGAAAACTTGAATGAAAAAAGATAATATATTTACATAACAAGTCTGTTCGTATCAAGATTTTTATTGTAATAAGCATTCTTACCTTCGTATACTTTTACGTAGCCTTCTCTAGATGCAAAAGCGACACGTCTGCGATCGAGAGAAACTTGCATAATATAATAGTCTTTTCTTAAATACATAGTACTCTTATGCACCATTTCTTTGCTGTAATGCAGTAGTTTTCCCAATTCAGTGAAGACTAATATTGTGTCGTCGTGCAAATAGCAAACGTATTTAGGAAAATCGCGTGTATCATTGCCAGGTAGAAAACCAGGTAGAAAACTCGTTTTCAGGTTCTTGTAGGGTTCAAAAGGTTGCGTAGACACAGATCCATCACCTCCACCCACATGTATGGTATTTTCTTCGGACACATCGATGCTCCATATAGGCGCTTTGCAGTAGGCTTTATTAAGTAAATTGCCTGAGTGCGACCATGTGCATACAAGTGAATCCTAAAACAGTAGAAAATTAAAAAATATAAATATACAGGGTGATTTTTTTAACCTGAAACTTTCAAATATCTCAAAAAATAAGTACACTAGGAAAAAATGTTAAAAATCAAAATTTCATCATTCCGAGGGAGACATACACTGATGTTAAAATCAGCCCCCCCACCCCACCCCTTGGGCGGTGAAGTGGGGGCAACTTTAAAATCTTAAGTGGGAACTCCTATTTTTGATTGCATATTCAGAATCTTTGGCTAAAAGCACATACGATTTG
>NW_012027092.1:35666-40830 GCF_000956235.1 Wasmannia auropunctata | reverse complement strand
TAATTATAGAGAAGTTTCAAGTTGAGGTGACAATTGTTGTGAGTTGGAGGAGAGAAGGGGAATGAAATCAAAGTTTATTATGGAATTATCACAGATCTGCGAAGTCCGATATTTTAAGAAGATTGATCCAGCCGATGAAGTGACTCCCCCTTTCAACTTGATAAAAATTGCCACCTCAATCTGAAACTTCTTTGTGATTAATATAATATGACCATTTGGCACACAGTCCAATCCCAAAATCTAGGGCCCAAAAAAACGGGCGAAAATATCACTTTTTCGGAAGTCACTCTTTACCAAGTGTTGTCACTTTTTTAGATTATCACAAAACATCGTTTCACATGGTTTAAATCGTGGCAATCCCGGCCCCGCTTCACATATTCATCTGCAGGCATTAGAATTAAATTACTTACCAAATCGATCAATACTTAAATTTTAGAACCATCTAATATCACTTCTTTGACACTCGTACAGACGGGGACACAAATGCCTTAACACTCGAAACATTTCAATCCACACTCCTTCGACGGGTATTTATTATTAAATAATCATGTTGTTCACAATTAAAGAAATGCTTCTTGTTCATCTCTTTTTACCGGTTACTGTCTTATTATTCGAATCATTGTTTGCGCGAATACTTTTTAACTCTTCTTCATTTACGACACACATTTTGATCACGTATAGTTATTTTTTCGAAAGCTTGTTATAAAACGCTATCGTCTCAAATCAAAAAATACGCCTTAAATACGCCATTGCATAAAGCTTCATCAGGAATCGATAACGTAATCGAGCAGTTTTTTCTCAACCGGAATTCGATTACCCATAATCATTTTATCATGTAAGTACTCGTTGAATGTTTCGTCCTTTTTCCTCACGCGACTTTCAAATGCCTTTCTCAATTTAACTTGTTCTGACTATGCCAAAACCAAATATTTCGCATTAATTGCATCATTAATCGGAATTGTAAAAATTGTTTATGTAATTATCAAAACATATTGATCGGACAAAATCCGAAAGGAGAAAATTGATTACCTTTCACCTAAATTACCCGTTACAAAAGTAAAAACTGAGAGTGAATGAACAAAATGAATTCTCATCGTATATGCCGCAAAATTTCAATGAATATGAAGATGACTATACTAACTGTACTTAGAACTTTTGCAACGTTTAATTCGTCAAAATTTACGGAAAAAACCCTATTAATTTAAAATTAAATGTAATACAGTTTCTGACTTAATTAATTATTATGATTAATTCTAATTATTTAAGATATATTTTGTCATTGTATCAAATATACAATTTTTCATTACAGATGCAAAATTTATTTAAAAATTTGTAAAGCATACATCGTAAATGTTTCTTAAAATATAATATTATAAATCTATATTTATAAATCGTTGCGTCATAGTTCTTAATTTCTAATTTATATTGTAACATTCGAAATTAAAACATATATTTTTATATATCTCAAAAAATATATACACATATGTATATTAAAAAAAGCAAGCATCGCGCATGTGCAGTGCATACTTATATATTTTTAAATTTTTGCGAAAAAGATTCGCGAATTATATAGCTCGACTGTTGTCAGTAGCTTTCATCATCATTCCGTTTATCCTAGATACGCGAATTAAACAAACATTTTATAGCGGAACACGAGAATGAAGGAAACGATATTCATCACGCCTTTCAAAACTCACGATCTTTTCACTGAACGAGTTAATTTTCTTGGCCTCGAACACGGGGCTCACGAAATTAAGATGCAACTCTTATCGCGCACGCAACATTGCATTGTATCGTGCTTTAATTGGCATTCAATCAAGCGTGCATCACGTTGCGAAACTACGGGTTCACGAAAGGGGAAAATTATTGGGCCTACATTCTCGTTGTGATTTATATCCGCGCTTTTCTCGGAAAACGACATACTCACTTCTTCGCTAAATGAATACTTTTGACGATGAAATCACGATGACGTAGCCAATCGATTTGAACTGTTTCGCCGATTACATAATCGCCGATGTTATTCAAGTATTCTAAATTCTTGTGAATTGAACTGGCAGTTAAGTTTCTGTAATGGTTGCGCAAATTTCGTATCACTGTACTATCTCGACTGCTTCTTACAACACATAAGAGACAGTTGAACATTAATAAAATATCTTTAATGATGTGATAAAAGCTGATAGTAATTTGTATTCTTTTGTTATAATAATAATTCATTCAGCATGTGTTTCCGTACAATTAATAAAATAAAATATGTAATCAAATTTTCAGATTAAATATTATTTTCAAAATAAAATTAAGAAACACAATTCTGCTTATATCAATGCTAAACCACCATATTGTAAGGAAATGTACTTCCTGCATTTATTGTCCATATTACGTTAACATCATTCATGCTAAGCATGTCACATTTAATTGAATTCACAATATTTTTTTTAAATATCAACAAAATCTTTCTCGCAGTGATGTTCACACACATAAGTATGTAAATAAACACACGTTTATAAACTGATGAAGACTGTGAAGTACAAAACGTTTTATGACATTAAATGATATTTTATTTATTTATTTATAAAGCTTTTTTTGCTCATTTCTTAGCCATTAAACCTTTCCTTGCAATACACATTCAATTTAAATTAGTCTAATAATTTTAAATCCATGCAAATCCTTCGCGATTCTTGTTTGCTTTTATGTCCATTATGTCCAGCAGTATACGATTATGTAAGAACTTAAATAAGATGATATTTTCCTCAGTCATCCTTCAAGTTAAATATTTATGATGCGACGATTACGTGATAGTTACGAACTTTCTGTGTTGTCTAATTATTATTGCTTAATAAATTTTTATGATTAATGTCGTAACAGAATATGTTATTCCTGCTACCAGTTCTTCTTCCAGTTCTTTTTCTAAGTTTATTTATCGGGTTATATAAATGAATATATGATAAGTAATGTATATTTAATAAATTAAATAAACTAACTCAATTAAAAAAATTTAAACAATCAAAAAAACACTGATATGTGAGTGCAATAAACACGAAGTAAGAGTAGAGGAGACTCAACTTGATAGCGCGTAAGCTGAAAAAGTAGGACCGTTTTGTGCGCTGAATTAAGAGGAAGTCCGCTGAAAAGAATAACCTACTAATTGTAAGTTGGACGCCATTTGCAATATTAATCTTATCTCACTTTATCTATTGCTGATGTCTCTCGTTTTATATCTTCGTGTGTGTGAATACATACAACGAGATTGTAGAGATGCACTGCGAAAGAAAACAAAATACAACAGCATTACATACATTGACAGTATGTATCTCTACAATAAAAAAAAATACTGCTGTACTTACTGTGCAAAGTTTAAAAAGGCTACTTCTCTTCCGAAGCATCTTTTTTTCTTCCTTTCTCCCACGTTCGTACATCCACGAATCCAACATGATATTACTGATGTTTATACGCTTTATATGAATTTTTGTCTGATGTCTCCCGGTGTTTTATATCTTTGTGCGTGTGAATACATACAACGAGATTGCAGTTCGTTGTATGTATTCACACGCACAAAGATATAAAACACCGGGAGACATCAGACAAAAATTCATATAAAGCGTATAAACAATAGGTAAAGTAAGATAAGATTATAATATTGCAAATGGCGTCCAATTTAGTAGGTTATTCTTTTCAGCAAACTTCCTCTCAATTCGGCGCATGAAACTGGTACACTTTTCTTAGCGGAGTTGAGTCTCCTCCCCTCTTACTTCATGATAATAAATAATGTTTAAAAATTTAGATAAAATTAATTTTTATAAATGCATATTTGTGATAAATTTATATATTGTTAACATGAAAAATTAAATTGTCAAGAAATAGAGCATTTATTTCAATTTGTTTTATGTAAAAATATAGAAATTTTTATCCTTTTAAGTTAAAAGGATGAATTATAAGCAAAATCACTAATGGTACAAAATAAAATTAAAAAATAAATATTTCAAGAAAGAACGTGCTGTGTAACTGTGCAAATTGAATGCGTTCATATTATCACAAAATAATAATTAAATGCTATATTATATGATATAATAATTATATCTATACATTTTACTACAAATTATTTTCAGAAGGTTGCCAAGATCTTCATCTCATTAACAAAAAGTTATATTGTTTCGACAGTTTAAAAGCGCAATAGGTATAGGGTAAGTGTCCCTATTAGTGTGCCTTTAAGAAAATTTGTTTATTACTGAATTAATTACTAAATACTATAGCTTTCAATTTGTCTGTTTAAAGTTACTATCGATTTTTCAAATATTTCTTTTTTTAATGAAATTTTTTTTCTGTAAAAAATATTAATATTTTAATATATTTTAATAAAAATAAAAACAATGTTTTTGTCCCTATTAGTGTGCCCCTTCACGGCGCGATGGCCATATTAAGGGCCCTCCTATTACTGTGCCTATCCGTATATTTGTGTGCCCTTTATTAGTGTGTCCGCGATTAATGAGTCTGTTCTTTAATTCATTTCACTACATGCACTCGCGGACAATGAGATTGCAACTTTATTTTTAAAGAATTTTATGAACGCTTGGTTTATAACATTCTAATAATTTTTCTCAAATAATAATTAATATTAAATAAATGATATAATTTGATGTTAGTATTAACATTTAGAACAATGTTATTTTAATTATATATAACATGTTTGTGAGTTTACGCATTCGTAAATTCACTGAAAAATGTGTTGACAATCTCATTGTCCACGACTGTAAATTTACATCAGATTGATGGTTAATAATAACAAAATCTGCAAGCAAGTGATTAGCTGGACAGCCAAGAGAATACATATGGAGAATCCATTGCACAAGATTATATTTTCTTCTTCCGAAGTTAATACGATACCTGGTCCAGTCTTTTCATAAATATATTTTTTTACAATCTTGCTATGAAGAGATGATCGTGGAACCTTATATAATTTGCTAGCAATATTTATCGGTGTTCCTAATTTTACTGCTTCTATAGTTTTACCCATCCATAGCACTATCACATCAAAAGAGATTCACATCGCGATTTACAATTTCAATATGCGCATCACACGCATCACTGTCACATCACGACCATTACACAAGTTATGGGTTAGCCGAGTCAGCCGGCTGACAGTGAAAACAGGAGAGCACACTAATAGGAC
>NW_012027092.1:32762-35646 GCF_000956235.1 Wasmannia auropunctata | reverse complement strand
TAATATGTATTGTCACATTAATTCATTTTGAAATTGTTGCCGTTTCCATGTAAAATCAGGCATAAGAGTTTCTTCAACAAATGTTACATGGTTTGAGCCATCAATTAATAATATAGAATGTGTCCTTGTACCATATTCTTTTCCAGAAACAAAAATTGAACTAAGATTTTCATATCTTATTGGACATCGTTTTTGTAATTCGTCATCTGGTAGATATCTGTAACATAAAAAAAAATATATATATATATATATATATAAATGATAAATATTGAATTTAACTAAAATATATATATTTTTTAGTTGAATTCAAATGTATTAATACATGTAATGTTAGTAGTTAGTTTAGATTGTTTTAATATTAATATACATTTAGCATACCTTTTTTTTGATTTTAAGAAATAAATAAGCTTTTCAATTAGATCATCTTGTTTTGATATATCTACATCCTGTACAATATGTTTAAATTCTTCCTTTCCAACTTCTACTTTTTTGTAAGAATAATCTAATCCACTATTTCCAATACCTATAACATTACTGTTGCAGATTTTAGGTCCAGTAGATTTTGTACAACTACTCAGATAATGGACGTTTGCATTGCTGAAAAAATATTTAATAATTAATAAATTTAATAATATATCTGTTAATGTTAAATTTTAGAGTTTATTGCTGTTAAAATTAAATTAATAGAAAAAACATAAATAGAAACACACTTGAAAAAATTTATAATATTAACTACTATCTACTTACTTCAAATTTAATAAAACCAAACAATAAGGATTGTATGGTTGTCCATTAACATTTTCCTTGTGTAACATGTTCAAGTATGATTCTATAGAATCATTAGAAGTAATAAAATTACTTATCAAGTGACCACGACCCTTTTTTGGTGATCTTTCTTTTTCTGTTACATCTTCTCCATGTAGATTTAAAATAACAGCAGCTTTTCCTTTAATTGATAAAGCTAACCAAGTTCCTCCTTCCTTGCCAATTTCCATATCAGTACCTAAAATACTTCATGTGTGATAATTTTATTTAAATTTAAAAAATATATAAAATATTTGTATTACATTGGAGTATTTTAAGTTATGTAATATGTAAAGAGTTGTCATAATGTTATTGTTTCAGATAATTTGCCAATATTCTCATCGTACCTCCCAAACATTCAGGATTTTTTTCCCAATAGCGTGCTGATGATGCAGGACGTTTATATATTTCATCTCGATTTGATGCAATTATTAATCGATAAGATCTAACATCAGCATCTGGATTGCGATAAATAAATAAGATGCACATGGCTAATCAATATTCACACAATTGATCTTTTTCTTTAAATTATAAATTTTTATTTTGAGTTGAGACACTATCACATTTTGTTCATTGTTAAAGAGATTTAAGGAAGAACTTATGTTCGTTGGTATTTATATTGTCATATTTTTATTCTGTGATACTGATAACGTTATCAGATATCTTGATCATAAATTAAGATAATGTTCTATTGCACAACCTTTGGTGATATTTGCTTTGTTCTATTATAAAAGTGCTTGTTTACAATAAATGCAGATATGAAACAAGAAGGAAGTATTTTTTTGATGATACCTGGCGTTTAGTTAATATTTCATATTAGTATAATAAGTTAAGTTCTTTTACAAAAAAATATATCGTGCAAAACCATAGTATAAACAGAAAGCGTATCAATAGCAAATATTCATAAAAAAGGAAATGTTAAAAATAAATCAAATAATGTATAATTTGCATACGTTTTTTTTTCGAAAAAGTATATAAATATTATACGTTACATAAAGAATTGTCACAATTTTTTAATTCCATAAGGCAAATGCGTGTGTGTCAAATGTTTATTTATTATTTAGATTATGTTGTTAATGTTCGAAATAAATAATCAATTTATATAGAAGAATTCCGCGATTAAACTTTAACAAACTTTAACTTAACAAACTTAAACTTTAACAAATTTGTCTTTATTTTCTATTTAAATCTGAAATACAAGAACATTATGTTTGATTCGGATCCGACGTTGGAATCAGATTATTAAATATATATATGAATTTTTTTTGGTTATATGATAAAATAGTTACATTCAGTAGAAAAAGAAACTTATAAGCACTGTTTGCATTATGGCATTCATTGGATTATACTTTTAGATCTAAAGAAATTGTTCCATCTTATTCTATCTCATTGTCAATTGATGACATTTTTATTTTTCCTGCACATATATAGTATATACGCATAATCCAAGTTCTGATGTACACTGTCAGTACTGAAAATCTTCAATATACATAACGTGAACTATAGATTTTCAGAATTTGCAATATCGGAATACGGTTATAATAGATTCCTTTTACAATCTTAACAAAATTTTGTTATTTATAGAATTTAGATAGAATACGTATTCATATTCTTTTAATTCTTGTTTCCTTTTCTTCTTCTTTAACCTTTGGATTTAAAAATCCTACTGGATTTGAGTACTACGGTTTTTATAATGTTTCTGAACTTTTTATAATGTGGCAGAAGCTCAGAGAGAAGCCTGAGAGGGACCATGGTCGCAATTTCGATTTTTTTTCGGCGGTCGTCAGAACTACCGCCAGAACGTCCATTTTTTAAGTGGGAATTACACAGCTACGTCCATTTGACACTGCCGGTAAAATTGTAATGTCTGAGCTACGTCCATAAATAAAATGTAATATATAATTATAATAAATAATTATAATTATAATTACATTTTTAAGTAATTGTTATGTATTATATACGTAACAAAGAAATATATCTTTGTTCTTCTAAAGTGCTCTCAAAATTATGTTGCATTTACATATCATCTCTATAACCATGAAATATATCATTATTTTTTCCATGTGCTCCCTTAGTTATA
>NW_012027092.1:31081-32742 GCF_000956235.1 Wasmannia auropunctata | reverse complement strand
CTACTACATCAATATCGCACGCATGCCTCGTCTCAAATTGTCGGTAAAACAGCGGATTTTTAGAGTTTGATCTAGGGTTTAGCATCCTCTTAACCTTCTTTTTTATTAGCTATTATTCTTTATTAACCCACTCAACCGGTAATATATTTTTTTCATAGTCGAATAATATCAATCCAGTGAATGTTGATTGTTTCGTCTGACTGTTTTTAACGAAAAAATTGATCAAGAATTTTTAATTTTATCCTAAAATACACATAATTAATAAAAATAAGATAATAAAATTCTTAAATTTGAAAATTATTTATCAAAGTAACGAAAATAAAGGATGTATATTTTTGGTTATTTTATGATACAATTAATGATCTTATAGATCAACCAGACAGAATTAAGTTAAAATAATAAACAAAATCTATAACAAATCGAGAGTTTAGATAATAATATGCGATTTATTTACACATTTGAGAACAGTTGTGTACAGTGAAAGATGTATTCGTGTAGGGGGGGAAGGGAGGATAATATGCTGTTATTTAACTCTTAAGTACATATTTTAAACAATGTGGTATGAACAAGTGACTAATAATACATATTTTATTTTCACTCACTTATTCAGCCACTTATTGGCGCGCGTGCACAGGCTTTTACTTCACTATATATATGTATAGTGATATATAATATATAATAGTGACTTATAATACATATATAGTAAAACATTTAAATGTCTTTTTCTAATATTATTAATCATTTGAATCCAAAATCTACTAAACAATTAGCTGGTCGATACTGACAATTTTGAATCAATTACAAATTTTAATTTGTTTATTTTTATTAATTATCAATTTTAAGTAAAATAATTTCCCATATCTTGTTAAATTCTATTTATATTACAAATTACATTGTCTAATTTAATTTTCACCAAGATTAGCCCAAATTATACAATAAAAACTTCGTACGTGGTACTGCACAATTTCTCTCCTATAAGTTTCGTTCATCTACTATCATTACTGCATGGCGATGCGGCTTTACACGCGGCAGTATCGATAAATTTACTATTCTGTCACTGTACCATTGAACGTGATAAAGTGTTAAATTAAACGTGCAACGCGACTACTTGTAATTTCAGAATGTATTTTTTTATCCGAGTTCTCTTGGATCGGTCTGCATGACATTCACCTGTAATGTGTATGCGATCTTGTATTGCACAAGATGCACATTGACTTCACGATCAGTCTTAACTTTCTGCAATAAAATCGAAATGCGACAAGCCAAAGTTAATGATACACTACGATGAAATGTTTAATGATTATACAACACGACAAAAATACATTTTAGTGAGACCAAACAAAATTTCTGGTTATCATGATTGGATACTTTCCAGCTAGAACATTTGATAGATTACATATAAAACTTTACTGTAAAAATATGAGTAGTAGTTTTGGTTGGATCTGTAAGATTTCTAGTTATATTCTAGACGGTTTTTCCACTAAAAAATTATGCTAATCTGACTAAATAAATCTAGTATCATTAAGAGGATGCTGAAAGGTCGGCCAAATTTGTACGAAGTCGATAAAGCAGACTCTTCAGTGTCAGTGGTATCTCTAAATGAACTTCTTACAATATCTTTTGGTCTCACTCAAATGCGTAGATCGGAAGAGCACACGTCT
>NW_012027092.1:28214-30030 GCF_000956235.1 Wasmannia auropunctata | reverse complement strand
ATCGTAGCTCAAAAGGTCTTGTATTATTTGTTCCTGCAATCCGAAGGTGGCGAGCTATTTATTTTGTACGTATGAGTTATAGAACTTTTATACCAATGAAATGTTTACGTCAGGTGATAGGTTATGATTGCTGTACGACCCGAAAAAAGATATTTTTTAATTTTTGTCGTTTTTACTACAAAAAAATAGCTCGCCCCATTACATTTTATGTCTATTTCAATCCTGTAAAAGCGATTTTAATTCCGTTTAGTATTTTCGAAGTTATCGTTCCAACTGCAATTGTCGGTAATTCCCGATCTTTCAGCATCCTCTTAAAAAGAAATTTTGGTATATTTAAGGTAAATGTTTACCTTTACACAGTCAGCCCCAAATGACTTCCGACTAACCTTGACCTTGACCTTGACCCTTAAGGTCACTGATATTTCCCGTCGCTTATTGTTTATTAAAAAGTTATTAACATAACAAGTTATATGCTCATTTAACCGTGTGTCATGTTTAGGGGATTTAGGAGATTATTCGTTAAAAAGTTATTAACAAAAGAAATAATCCCAATGGGGGAGTGGGGGGGTGAGGCCCCCCCCAGTAGGTAGTATGGGCGCGGACGGGGAGGAAGGTGCAGGGGGGCTCCGCCCCTCCTCCCGCCTAGCACATAGCTAATATCTATTGTAGAAACAGAAAATACGTGCTTTAATGCTCCTATTTGTTTAGTAAGACGAAGATTTAATAAATATTCAATTTAATATATTTTCTATAATACCTTGCGTAGGGGTCTAATTTTTTTCGGTATCCATTTATCTTATTGTTCTGTGTATAAAAGTATTGATCCCACAAAAAATCTTTTTAAAAAAAGAAAAAATATACGCCAAGTACATAAAAAATGTCGCATATTACATTCTTTCTAAAACTAAGAACAACTTTTTATGAAATGATTTAAATATACAATTATTTAAAAATTAATTGATTGATCAAAAATAGTCATAAAATCAATAAATTAGCCAAGTACCTCATTATTAAAAAAAGACCTTAAAAGAGTTTATTTGTGGAAAACATTCAAAAATGTAAAAATGGAAAAGTGATAAACTAAATTATAATAAAGAAAAAACTTGGCGTGCCTGAGTCGTATTAATTGCATTTCTGTAATAAACAATATGTAAATTTATATGGAAATAATTTCAATACATATACGTATATATATATATATATATATATGCTTTTTTATTAATTATTGCGTTCATGTTTGTGTATATTCGCAACTATATGGAATAATGTTTTTATATTGTATATTTACTCGTATTACAAATATTTTATATACTATAAATTATTGATTGTAAAACGTTGCATTTTAATGCGACCCGAGCACTTTGACTATTAGTTTCATGCTTGTGTATATCTGCAAATAATTTCGATACTATGAAACATACATGTGGAATATTGCATTTTAATGCGATTCGGATACGCCAAGTTTTTTCTTCATTATAATTCAGTTTATCATTTTTCCATTTTCAAATTTGTGAATGTTTTTCACAAATAAGCTTTTTTTTAATAATGGAGGTATACTTGGCTAATTTATTGATTTCACGACTATTTTAGATTAATCAGTCAATTTTTAAATAATTGTATATTTAAATCATTTTATAAAAAGTTATTCTTAGTTTTAGAAAGAATGTAATCCTACCAAAACTCTTTTTAAAAAAAAAAAGATTACGCCAAGTATATAAAAAAGTATCGTACGTTACGTCCTTCCTAAACCAAAAATATTATTTTAACAAATAAAAATTGTCCAAAAACAAATAATGAGATCATACAAGTTGCCAAA
>NW_012027092.1:25014-28194 GCF_000956235.1 Wasmannia auropunctata | reverse complement strand
ATATTAACGCTTATGTTAATGGTAAGATTAGTGTAATTCAAATATGATCGGGAATAGATTCAATCTTGAAGACCAATCAAAATTGGATATCGTATGGCTTGACTCTGATTGAGGGTCTCTAGCCCAACCCTAATCGGAACGCACCCTATGGCATAAAGTTAGGTACAGTATTACCAATCTTGTAACTAAAAGCATATTTTCGACACATCTAATGGAAATAATGGAATGCATCCGTAATCTGATACAAACTTTAGTGAAAATTGAATTTGCTCATTTTAATTGCATATTTTATACTTTGTTTCTTGTGGATACATATTTATCTTAATTAAAGATAGAAAATGCAAGAAAGTATAATTAAAATGAACAAATCTATTATCAAACGGTAAAATATTTTATTATTAATAACAAAATTATTACTATTATTTCGTATAGTAGTATATGAAATAGTAATTTAGAAAATAGAAATAAAAATAAATATAGAGAAGATACTCGTAAGTAAAAAAGTAAAACTATTCATAAGTTACGAATGTAACATAATGATTGACTTTTCTCATTAACATAGAGTTAACAACATATTTATTATAATAATTAGCGATTAAATATAAGGTGAATATGTATATCTAATGATATAGAATATTAAAACATAAATCTTGATTGCTTGGTTTTGATTCTCTATCTAGGTTATGTTTGGTGGTTATGTTACTTGTCACTTAATCTCTTAATGGTTGTTTACACGATGTATTTAATGAAATGCAAACATTAATAGGTAAGTTAACAAATTTCTCTACATGTAATTAATTAATTCAAAATTCAAATTGATTAAATGAAACTATGACTATGGATGTTTTCTTTTCTATTCTGTACTAATTATTGTGTATTATTCTATTTGAAACTTGTAACAGATAATATAACAAAAGTGTAGGTTATATATAGAAATATATATATAGAGAGAAAGAGTTTTTTTTTTCCTCTCTCTCTCTCTCTCTCCTCTCTTCTTTTACTCAAATATATAACTAAGTATACTCATTCAAATTATATATAAAAATTATAATCTTGAATTATTATGCATTCGCTAGCATTAATAAGATTAAATTTGTACAAAAAATATTGAATAATTGTGAAGCCTAAAATGTTACTTTGAACATAAAAGATATTATTTTGTCTTATATTATTATTTCTTCAATGTGCGATATATTATTTAATAGATTAGATTTATGTACAAAAATATGTTATTGTATCAAAATTAAAACTAAGTAGGTATAAGTAAGGCAGAAATAAATCGTCAAAATTAAAAGTTTATAATTTTAAAGTTACATTCTGTCTAAAATATAGTAAATATGTAAAATGTAATTTTTCTATTTTTACTATTGCATATTACTTATGTAAATATCTTATAATTATATATTATATTTATCTATATAACATGTTATCTTTCTTGCAGATATGTCAGAGCATGTGGAGTTGCAACATTTAGTGGATGTAGATGTGGAGAATAACACAACAAATCATAAAAAAAAATTTTCTATTAAATTGTGTAAATCCTGTCCTTATATGGGTTTAGTATTAGCGACACTCTCATCTCTGTTCTTCTCATTATGTAGTGTTATTGTTAAGAGCTTGGTAGAGATAAATCCAACAGAAATGGCAATCTTTAGATTTTTAGGGGTATTGTTACCAGCTATACCAATTGTGATTTATAAAGGTGAACATCCTTTTCCAAAAGGATGTAGATTAACACTTATTTTAAGAAGTTTCGTCGGTACAACAGGACTTATGTTAAGTTTCTATGCGTTTAGGCATATGCCATTGGCTGATGCCTCAGTTATTGTATTTTCTGTTCCTGTATTTGTAGCAATATTTGCACGGATATTTTTGAAAGAACCTTGTGGGCTATTCAACGTTGCTACTATATGTTTGACATTGATTGGTGTGATATTGATAACACGGCCACCGTTAATTTTTGGTCATACCATAGGATCTCTCTCAGATGGCAATATTAAGCCAGAACATGCAGACTTATGGGGTGCTATCGCTGCGTTCTCAGCTACTTTATTTGGTGCAAACGCGTATGTTTTGTTACGCGCATTAAAAGATCTTCATTTTTCTGTTATAATGACAAACTTTGGTTCATTTGCTCTGATTCAAACGACGCTTATATCATGGGCAATTGGCGCATTATGTATGCCACATTGTGGTACAGATAGACTTTTAGTTGTTGCACTTGCACTGTTTAGTTTTGCAGGTCAAATTTTATTAACTTTAGCTCTTCAAATTGAACAAGTTGGTCCAGTGGCCATAGCAAGATCCACAGACATTGTCTTTGCGTTTTTTTGGCAAGTATTATTTTTTAATGAAATACCAAATCGATATTCTGTAGGCGGAGCTATATTAGTCACTAGCTCAGTTTTGCTAACAGGATTAAGAAAATGGGCTCTCTCATTACCAGAGACATCAAATATCAAAAAATCTCTTGGAATCTTAATGATATAAACAATGTTTTTTTATTTAGAGAAAAAAGGAACTAATTAATATAGATTGTAAAAAAGAAGCTCAAGAAGCAATCATATATATAAAAAATATTGTTATAAGTGATAATAATTTATACGCTTGTTTTATAATTTGTGAATTTACATGTACAATGTTTTCTAAATCTATTAATTTATTTATTATTAGCATACTTCAATGATTATTTGAAAATTCTAATACCATATCGAGATTATAATTGTTTTACATCAGAAGCGTTTAAATTTTTAAGCGTTGATCTCATACGTTCAAATATCACAGCAGTAATTAAAGTGATCTTAAATATCAATTTGTTTTTAAATTTTAACTTAGTTTTGCATACATAATACTATTATACATTGAAAATACTTTCAACATAATCTCAACCCGTTTATTTATGATTAATCTGTTGTGCCTACTAATAATATTAAGAAAAAGAATGTATTTGAAAATAAATAAGGACATACTGAAAATAATTAAAATATCGATCGTTTCTTTAAATTGATTGTTTTCATCATATTTTATAATATAATATTTTTATAGTATAATACAATAAATCATATTATATACAATGATTTGTGGATATATCTAATAAAGATATAACAAATGTATAAGTAACAGTTTGGTTGGTGTAATAGAAATAGATTATCAAGAAATAATTTAAAAAATTTAAACTTA
>NW_012027092.1:0-24994 GCF_000956235.1 Wasmannia auropunctata | reverse complement strand
GCTCTTCCGATCTAAACTGGAATCGCTAAAGTGGCATTTTCGTAGATTTTCGTAGACTCGATTTCGAGATCTCGGAATTGACTGCACCGATTTCATTCGGACTGGTCTCAATCGAAAGCTCGTATCGACATTAAATAATGAAAATGTCATTAGATTTTTCATTGGTACTTTCGTATCCGAGATATTAAAATCGGAAATCTGGCGAGGCGAGGCGAACTTCGAGAAAGCTAGCGGTAGCGCCTCGACAATGCCAGTGCCGTATACTCACAGGTCATCACCCGACTTTTATATACTTCGCGTCGCTTGATAAAACGAGTACGTTAATAAAATAGAAGACATCAGAATGATAAAAATAGCTAAAGATAAGTTATCAATAAATAAAGGAAGACTGGATGACTCAGGAAGCGTGGAATCTTCCTGGTTGAAGCTAGAAGTGACAATCTCAGATAAAATTAAGATATTCTTGAAGAATTAATTCTTGAAGAAGAGAGGAACAGGCGATAGTCGAGAGCAAAAGAATAAAGAAAAAAAAGAAATATTTTACGTTTATTGAATCAATTATTAATTAAATTATTAAATAATTTGGCGAAAAGACAGAATACGGATAATTATACTTTTAGAACGTATGATAAATTTATACTTAAAATATGAAACATTGATTAGATATGGCTTGAAATCCCATATTGTGTAACAATTTATCTCGTTAAAACCTCGTTAAAAATACCGATCGCGCGTGAGATACCGATCACGTACCGATAAGTTTTGCTCGACAACAACTTGTGACAAAACGTCGGCTGAAAACAAGAAATTTTCTCGGTGAGTTTGTCAAGTGATAATTCTGCGTCGTAAGAACGTCAGCAGTAAATGTCGTTATCGAGAGTCAAGCGAGCGAAGTATATCGCCGGACATTTTCTGTCGTTAGATCCGCCACGAAACCAAACCCAATGTCGAGCGCGGAGTACACATGACAAAAGAAAGAAGAAACAAATCGAAAAAACGATGGATACATAAACGAATTCGACGTCTTTCTCTTTATCTTTTTATCGTTGGCCTATCGAGCTCAAGAAAGCGTGTCGGTGATATCGACGAGATTTCCTCTCATCGTCGTCCTCTCATCACGGACAGTTAATGTTGATTTGTGCAGATCCGGCAATAACCGACGTTTTTCTATTGTACAGCCAACCGTATAGACAGGCTTTAATAAAATAATAGATATGCGTTTAAACTCGCGTTTAAGTAATGGTGAAGTGTAATGACTTCGAATATAAATTTCCATTATTTAATATAATATAAAATTATCTGTTCAGAAAATAGGATAATAAAATAAGATTTGCTTAAAAAAAAAACTAATTCGTTATATATGTATGTTTAAATGCATTTTTGCCACAAAAGTAGAATAATTCACGGTAAAACTTCATCAATTCTTCTCTCTCTTGCACTTTTACATATTATTATGATATTATTATATATTAATAGATTGCATATTTTTTAATATTATTTAAAATTGCCTTAATATTGAGGTCTCAACCCATTACTTCAAATATATAATTGTATGTACAAATAGTAATATCAAATAGTTTTTACGTTTTTAATAATAATTGTTTAAAACTAAATATTCTTTTTTTAAATTAAAATTTATTATTTTTATATTATAAATATTACTCTATATTTAGTATATTTTTATTTTTTATTATCTCTTAATTTATTTAAAAATCAATCGAAATAATTAATATACAATCTGCTGAATAATTTGATTTCATCGTTCGTTTAATCTGAACGCTGAAACCATATTATTAAGTAAAGAGATTCTTCAATTATAAATCTCCATTTTCTTTGACGGTATCCTTGAAATTAATATGCCGCATTGCGTTAGCGCAAAGACCTGTTACAATTCCTACACGGTGAGAAAGGAGCCACCATTCTCTCAGGGAAGAGAATATATTTCTTGTAAAATCGTAATTCATCGACACTATTGAAGAAATCAAATTAGCAATTTCCGCTTCTATTGTCACACCTTGGGAATGCTCTAATAAGAAAGCTATTAAATCACGTGTAGCTATGATGTCAATAGAGATTTCAGATTTGGATATCATAAAGATTTGGAAATAAAATAATCATTTTTTCATATGTGCTTCTTTATATGACTAATGTTATTTTTACCTGCATTATATATTGATTAATATTATCTTTTTCATAGAAAATGTTATAAGACGAATACAACAAAATGCATTTGAAATTCTTCGGGTTTTGAAAACAAAAAATAATTAACTTTTTTCAATACTAAATATTTTTAACGAATGAATCTTGTATGTACGAAATACTCTACTGCCTGTGATTTTTTAAAGCTTTTGTTTGCTATTAAGATTGTGCGTGTTTATACACATAGCATTAAAAGGATTATGGATATTTTGATAATTTGTAATAATTAACTGACTTGTGAGTGAAATTTCGAAACTCTATTATTAATAGAATTAGTAAATAGAGAAGTCATGATTTTCGTACTTATTTTTTAAACTATTTCTAATTGTAAATGAATAGACATATTTTTTAGTTTATTTACGATCGTTTAAAACAAAAATTATTCACAATTATAATAATTTTTTTAAGCCCTATAATAAAAAGACGGTGGGGTCGTCCAAACCTCTGTATGGTAACCATATACGAAAAATAAATGTGTATAGCTTGGGTTAAGAAAAATATTTTTCAAATCTTAATTTTGAAAACAAATATCTCGTGTAATATAAAAAAAAATTATAATTGTAAAATTATTTTTACCTGATCTGCTCATAAGAAATTGCCCGCTTTTTCCAGGGCACACTCTATTTATTACAAAGTTATAATGATTTCCGTAACATTCTTTCTATTACAAAGTTATAATATTTTATTTAATTGATGCATAAAAACAGAAAGATCATATAGTACAAAGATACACAAGATGACGCGTTAATAAAACCAATTGTGTATTTATATGTGTATTTCGAATTTAGAACAAAAATAATAATTAATTATAAAAATGTAGAGAAAAGAAGCACAAAAAATGTTTTTATAGAAAAATATATGAAGAATTAATATAAATATGTAATGAATAAAAATATTCTGATATAATATTATAGATTAAAGTTCTAATTTAATGGATTGCATATGAAAATAAAAAATATATATTACATATGAAAATAAAAAAAACAAATTAAAATTATATCAACAGGTCAAATTATTTCAAGAATACAGAATGTATAATATATGTATACATGCACAAGTTCTTTTTATAAAACAATACTTACAACAGATTGTGAAAAAATTTTTTTTACCAATATAACGACCATTAGAATGACAGACTTTGTTTCGCAAAATGTATCCTTGTAACTCTAATGCTCGTGATAAAGAAAACACTTAGTCGTCGACACGCGTGACTAACTACATATGCAAAATTGCATATGCACAGTAACACACATCACTATTGTGTCTAAAGTACAACGTTTTGTACGTCTGTACGTTACGCAACCACGTATGCCACGCAGACGTTTATGCAATATTTACACCTTGTTTTTTATTTATTATTCCCTTATTTTATGCAATTTCACATCGGAAAAATCAGTCAAATTACATTCGTTATTTACATTAAATATTAGACAAATGTTGTTTCTTCTAAAAAGACACCCACTTATTTCTCAGAACGTTGCATTTTATTAATTAACTGATAAAAAAATAATCTGTTTAAATATAATTAAAGAAGTAAAAACTCATAATTCATATATTTGTAACTTGTTTCAATACAAAATCAGCTAAAAATAAATCTTATAAATGTGAAAATAATACTCTTACGATTTTCTTTTACAAATTGTGTAATTTAAATAATATTGGATATATTATTGTTAATATTATATTGTTTTGTTTGTCATGTTTGTAGTTTCCTAAAACTGCTCAATTTGTTTATATTTCTCTTTCTTATTTTTGTCAGTTGATTGTTATCGGAGGCTCATTTTGTTGCTTATCTTACAAAAATGTTAAATATAGTAAAATTCCAAACAGTATTATAAAATATTGTTACCTATATTATCTAGACAGAATCATCATTTTCTAGTTTGTATTTATTTTAAAAATTTAAAAATTTTAGCTTTTGTTTAAGAAATATAATCTAAAAACAAAGTGGTATGACAGTAACGGCGATCTTCCTCTTTTATTAGTGCGAATATACATTTGCATTATTTATAATACTCATTACATGTTGTGAATAAAATAAAAAGCAAAATTTATTAAATTAAATAAATTTTTTAAAAGGCAGAAAAGAAAAAGGGAGGGAAGAGAAAAAGGAGAAAGAAAGAGTTTGAAAGAAAAAAGATGATCTTGCTGAAATTGTAATTTAAAATGAAAGAAAAAAGATTCAATTGCTGAAATTAATAAATAATAATAAATAATAATATCGAATTGTATTTTGTGAGATTAGTATTGATATATACTTATGTCAGTATATTTATATTAATATGATTGTTTTAACTAGACGAGAAGCGAATTTTGATTAATACTAATAATAATGTTAATTTAATTTTTTTTAAAGATAGAGAGAATATACGTTATATCTTTTGTAATAATACAGTATAAATTTTGGACTCAGCTCGGTGCGCTGTTTACACACGGTGACTTATCGCAAAGTATCGATTTAACACGTACGTTCACATGAGTCGCATTTACATTACTACTCGCCTTGACACGATTCTGTCGTGACAAATTTCGTCTCCATAAAACATATTCTTCAAAACAGCACATTAATCAAGATCTGATATCACGATTATCTAAAACATTTGTGCTGCGTATATAAATCTAAGCCTCTTCATAGATAAGAACATTGATTAAGTTATCATTATTAATTTATATTAATAACAATAGTAAAAATAATAAATTTGGGAACTTAGAGTGTTCTATAAAAAAAGTTTCATAGGTATAAAAAAATCTTTTATACATAATCTTTTATACATAAATGTTTTTTATACATAATTTGAATATATTTTTAAGTAAAAATTTTACTAATATGTTTATTTGTCGATTATGCACGTTCATGGCAA
This sequence comes from Wasmannia auropunctata, assembly GCF_000956235.1. Taxonomy (NCBI): domain Eukaryota; kingdom Metazoa; phylum Arthropoda; class Insecta; order Hymenoptera; family Formicidae; genus Wasmannia; species Wasmannia auropunctata. Next base: position 19,934 of record NW_012027092.1, on the reverse strand, counting down.
TCAAACGTATGTACAGCTTATACTCTCGCTTAGAAGTGAGATAAATGAAACACCTATTTTAGATTACCTATAGGTAATTAAATGTTTAAACGCAATTTTGATCCAGAATAACTAACAATTAAATTAAAAAACTATCATAACACACTACATGCATGCGCGCTCAACCATATACTTGCAAAATATTCATATAAGACTCTCTTATCAACTTAGTTATTCGTAGACTAAAAAATCACGCTTGTCATCTTCTTCATCGTATTATTAATTTTTTTATTAAAGGTATAAAGTATAAAGGTGAGTGCAAGACTAAAGGTTGTGTGTGAACGCAGATGCAATAAGATCGAATTATACTTTAATAAAGATGCAACATTAATGAATAAATAGGTATTATATTTCTTTCAATCGTGTTTTATGGATTTTACTTTGCATGGAAAGCAGAAAATGATTAATGCCAATTGTCTGAAGCATGTTGAAAGTGTGCAGATGCTTCGCATGGAGAGTTGTCAATCAACAAGTAACTCTTAAATTCCAAATTTAATACATTATGTCTATTAAATTAATGAAGATAAAAAATTCATAATTTCTATTCAATATGATATAATAAAATAATAATTTCAAATCTTGATTTGAAATTTATATTGCAAATGTAACTTTATAATACAATGACAATATTTCTATCCATTTTACATTGTTTACACATTATACCATATTTAATTTTTAATTCAAAATTGTTCTAATACGAAATTTTTCTTGAAAAATGCATAAAAAATAAGGTATTTAAAAATGCAAGTCCTTTATATTGATTTTCTTTATTGAGTTTTGATGATCTCTATAGCAGAATTTTTTCACAACGGCACATGAAAATAATTGATAACTATAGAAGCAACGATAACTATGTGCACACGTTTAAGTGAACATACGTACATAACATAGGATTGGACTTAAGAGAGCAACGTCCGCAGTGGCCTTGCTCGCGACCTCCTCAGAGCTTGAAGAGAAAGACAGGCAGAGAGAGGGAAGAAGAAAGAGAGCAAGAAGGAGAGAGGGAGAGGGACAGAGGAAGAGAGAGAGATTGGGAGTTTTTTTTCTTTCAATGTATAGGTTCACATCTTCGATCGTATGATGCATAGTTGAAAAAGAATGGGAAAAGATAAACAAAAAAAGGAGATTTACCTGAAGAATGCAGAATGTAAAAGAACCACTCCAATTTTTAAGTTTATAATTTTGTATCAGACAAAAGAAAAAGAGAAATACCAGCTTCACTAAAGAACTCATAAGTTTAAATCGGAACTATTTAGCTAAAGTTTTAGTTCATCATAATAAGTCATTATCTTTTATCTACAATTCTTTAAAATTAAAATCAGAATATCCTTTGTTTTTTATTAACACAGTCATATAATTCATTGTAGAATTGTATTATTTTCTCACGCATCTTTCTTTTAACAATAATTAGAGAAAACCTTTCTTTTAAGTCATACAGATCTAATCTTTTAATAATTTTTAAATAATTCTTCAAGAATTTAAAAAAGTAAACTCTTTTCTAAATTTTTTTAACGTAAATAAATTTTAAGCACAGCTTGAAATCTTAAATTAATTTTTAAATTAAGCCTGGCCTTAAACTTCGCATTAAAAAGATAAGTTTTGGAAATATTTTTGTAATTTACAATTAAATATGTTTTGAATTTAATTTTTAATCTCTACACACTTTAACAAACAATTTTATCAATATTTTTTCCATGTTTAGAAAGTGTAACATTATGCATTATATTTTTATTTTTTGTAATCGTTATATTTATTTATGATATACTTCTTTTCGTAAAACTCTCTAGAATCTATTATAAATATTTCAAAACAATTTTCCGCAATGTGATCACATATAGAAGACAATGATGTAGCTATTATCGAATATTTTGAATCCAAAGGAGAAATAATAGAAAATAAATGAGAAAAAAATTAATATCGCAAGGATAATCAAGATGCAAGTCCAAGGAATTACAAGACTACAAAAAAAACTCGAGATACTAGCTTCTGCCTTACTCTCCCTCGTTTCTCTTATTCGTTCTGCTTCTTCCTCGCTGCTCTCACCATTCCGTATGTTTTACTTTTATTGCTCACCACTTGTAGTGGTATTCTGTACATGCCAGACGAAAGCCTTTTAGTCTCTTCCTTATGATCAAACCTGAGCCGCTTTGGTAATACTGTTCGAGTAACCGGGAAAAGCAGTGTTTGAAATACAGACTAAATTAAAAATCGTTAACAAAAGAAAAATTAAAGAGAGAAAAATGATAAATAAAATGATAAAAATAAGAATTATTCGTAGTAATTAAGAATTATTTACATAAAAAAATTTTTAATTACTACGAATAATTCTTATTTTTATCATTTTATTTATCATTTTTCTCTCTTTAATTTTTCTTCGAAATGTGATCCTTTTTTTTTACTGTTAACCTTTATGAACCTTATGATAAAACATATAAAGGTCATGACCATTGGAGATTGTTTTCTCTTTTTTCAAAAATGGAAATAAAAACAATCTTTAATAGTCTTTAATGGCCTTGATGTGTTGTCATAGTCATGATCCTGAACAACATTCAAAGGTTTTAGCCAGTGGTCAAATACCTTGGATAACGCTAACCAACGGTACTGCAAATTTCAAGCTTCATAACTCAAGATTTACTTAATCAAAAAATATTTTATCTATGTGTTTTGGAAAGCTCTCGAGATAAGCTACAAGAATATGCAACAAAAAATGGGAGATTCCATTTAAAAAATTTAAAGCGACCTTTCCCTGACCTTGACAGCGCCACATAAGGTCAAACCAATGGTACCATTTTATGTCCCCCTTGAAGTTAAATAACTTTTATAATATTTGAAACATTTTACAGTATCTAAAGCCGTTTCCGAGATATTAGGCCTGGGTGAGACATTATAAACATCCTGTATATAGCAATTTGCAAAATCGACTACATATATCTTTTAAAAACAACTATATTTTCTTTACATATATTAATCGATTTATCTCATTTTATAAAAGTATTGAGTTACAATTATCAAAAAGTTAATAGTTTACGAGATATATAATACGAGATAATAGTTTACGAGATTTATTTCATATATTTTGTGTTGAAATATGACATGATGAAAATAATATATCTCGTAAAGTATTGACTTCTCAATAACTTTACCCTAATACTTTTATATACAAAAAATTTCAGGAATCATATTATGTATAAAAATTATATAATTCTATTTAAAAAAGTAGAGATGACCTGATTTTACTGTTGCCTCTCAAGATCAAACTAATTATTCCAACATTTTGATCCCTTGAAATTGAAAAATTTTCGTCTGAAACATTTATGCTTCCTTTTCAAGATATTTAAATCTTAATACTTTCGTATAATACTTTCGATCATAAGTAGGTACATCAAATTAAAAAATTGTATTTCTTTCCCGTACAGTAGTTCTAAATAATAGATGTTTTTCTCTATATAATTACATTAAATATTTAATTAAAAACAAATTTATTTACTAATACTTATGTAATTAAACTAGATGTATTAAATTAGATAATTATAAATAAGTAAAAATAATATGTATTAAATTAATATGTATAAAATTAATTTATTATAAATATATAAAATTAATGTATAAATTAATGTAATTAATGTAAAGATATTCTTTGTATATTTATTTCGTATAAATTTACATTCATTGTCTATACTTCAGTTTACTAAAATTTTTCTTTTTTATGCTGATAAATTATATGGATTAAACATTGAAGTTTATTTGTATTAACAATTATGCTTTAAATATTTTTAACTCTTACATTGCCAGTTTCAAATAATTCAAACAGTTCCCGCAGAATTTATACACAATTATACAATTTTCCATTTTGTGAAAATACTAATTTCCACAAAAATATTGTATAAATAAATGAATGGAATGAACACTTGTCCGTGTATGAAAGTGGCATGGTAAATGAAGCATGTAAAATTATAAATTAACTTTCAAAAGGCGTCAATCGCGCGAAACATGAACGGTGGCCTATAATCGCGTCCACCTTTCTCAATTTTCCCTAATTATGTAAGAAAAAATTAATTCCTGGTTTGTACGAGCAATTCTGAATTTCTACGACATAGATGTTCGAAGAGGATACCAGATGTGGCTGGACTAAGCGCAAGTATCCATAAGTGAAAGAAAGATATCTATAATGTAATATGATTCAATTTCGTCTTACACGCTATCGAGACTACCGATTATCGTGTGCTGTGGAGCACAAATGAAAGAGCGGCGGACGTTGATTGGGGAAAGCGAAATGTGCGATGAGGTTAATTTAACTTCCGATAAGAAAGGCCATCCGTGTGATTGCATGAGCTGTTACTGCGTGAAGAATATACAATGTGCCTATCTCTAGTAATATTAAAGATATAACATGAAAATATCTATATACGATAGCTCAATCAATAAAGTTATCAAAATGATGCTTTTACTTGTAATTGAAATATAATTACATTACAATTAAGTATTTTTTTAAATAGTTCTATATAAAGAATTTCGTTATCAATAATAATAATAAGTTTTAAAAATGATATTAAGGTAAATGTCCCTATTTGTGATGTAAAATAATTGCACAAATTAATAAAAAAAGAAAGTATTCTAGAGTGATTAAAATAAAAAAATTATTATACCGAATACAAGATTAATTATTTTTGTATCGAAAATTTTTTTCATTTAAGTTTTAAACATAATCTAATAAATATAAAAAAGGAATTGCAAACTATGTAAATGAACGCATTAGTAACTGCCTGATTTCAATTTGACTCTATTATAGTGATCGCCCGTCTGTCCCAGTTAGTGACCGGTACATCAAATTATATTGAACATATCTCGATTTTGTGACCGGCTGATACATTTTCTCGCTTTGAAGCTGTGGTCACAAAACACACGCATCCGAACATGTCCCAATTAGTGCTTAACCTAAAGTGATAACATTGTCGCTAAAATTTTTTTTCGAGCATAATCGAATATTTTTCTGTTTATACTCGTACAAATGCAACTCACACCCGTTCAGAAGCGGGATTATGGAGATGAGTATTATGTTTTTTTTCTTTTTAGTAGCAAAATATACTGTTATGAATAATTTTCTTGAGCCGATTACATTTACGGACATGCGTGTTTTGTTGTACCTATTTATAATGTTCGCCTATATACTTAAAACTACCAACCTTTTTCGGAATCCACAAGTAGTACAATAATCTATAATTATTCACTGATCGAATAATCCTCACTTTTCTCTTGAACACTTTGTTTTTCACGCTGTAACTCTGTGACTGTGCCGTGACAAACGTCACATCACTAATATGACGACAAACACGCTCGATCTGCCATTGATGGTGATACGAGCGTCTTATTTCATATTTTCACAAGTGTGTTTGTTAGTCAATTTGTTAGTCAAATATTCTTGACCAATATATTAAACTGTGGCTCAGTAATCACCAAACGTGATGAATATTTGTTTCGAAAATCAATTACTTAAAACTTCTGATTATATAATTAAATAAAAGTCCACGAATGGTCATAAATAGGGACATTTACCTTATAATAAGATTTTTTTTTATTATTTTCATATATTTTATATTTTATCATATTTTCTCTGCGTGTGATTTTGTGAGAAAAATGCAAAATTATATGTATACATATACATATATATGTATATATGTATATATGTATATATATGTGTATATATATATATATATATATATATATATATATATACTAGATGCATGTAGTATATATGTCTCCAACCTATCGCAGCATCTGCTAATAATGGATTTTTTAAATCATTTAGAAACAATTGTAATACTAAAACGTTGAAGCTACAATTTTAATTTTAGCACAATCAGTTAATTAAATAAGTAAGAAAAGTTACAAAGACATAAATTTAAAAATGCATGCCAAAAATATTTAAACATTAATATCTATTTAAGAGCACTTTTGCTATGCGATATTTGCAATAGTTCGTGTAAATTTTTAACAATTCAATGGACCACCTTTCAATGTTTCCCATTTGAAAACTTTTGTAATCTTAACATTTTGATATATATAATATTTTATATTACATTTTATATAACGAGAGATGTTGATCTATACAAAAAGAGACGTACGATGCAAAAATACACAAGCAAAATAACTATATAACAAATATAAAAAAAGTTACTCTTTATTTTTGACATAATTATTATATCAATGTTAATTCACACATGTATTAGTTAGATTCTCGATTTGACCGATCCGCTCTTGAATTCTCTTTTTATACTTAACAGTACTATTGCGACGCTCGTTCTTTCCGGTTGCATTTGGAATGCAAATTAAAGCGAGTATGCACACGCGTTATTACGTAAGATATCGCAAGAACAGGTGAGAACACCGGTAGATGGATAGATGCGTATGTTGCCTTCTATTTCTTTGCGATAATTTTTCGTTTAATCTCACGCTTCTTAGAAAAGATTACTATGATATACCTATAATATGAATATATACATCCGCAACTCACAATCTTAATTACAGAAATAGGATTCTCTAACCAGTTTAGATTTTTCCTACAAAAAGTATTGAAAGGAATAATCATTTATCACAATTTTTTAATCGTTGGTACTAATGTATCTTTACTAGCTTAATGTATCTATACCATGTACTACGGCTCTCATTTAACCTTCGATTCAGATCAATTGTTCGGTTTATATTTATCATAACTTCAAATATTTAATGTCCGTTTTGTGATCATCATTCTTGACTTTTTTGTGTTTTTTATTATCATGATTGCAGTTAAATCAATGTTTATCCTTTTATCTCACTAGTTTTATAATAAATACATAGTTATAGTTTTAATATAACTTTTTTAATATACATAGTTTTAATAATACCAGCAGTACAGCACGCTTCGCGCGCACTATTTAACATTTTTCACTTTTTATTATATTTGCTATACATTCTATCAACCTCAATACACACAACTGTTAAAATATGCAATGACAGCTACTCGCGAAGTAAGCGCAATGACAGAACTAATCAAAATTGCGGAAAAGAGACTTCAAACTTAGATAGATGTGAGTATCGATTTAACATGCCTTTAGAAAGGATTTTAACAAATTGTACCTTAGTTAATGTAAGTATTTATCGCAATATGAAATTTGCATAAATAATGCACTTATAATATTTCTATTAAATATTATACATTTATTTATTATTTGTCCTTCTTCAGACAATACGTATTATATTCTCTAAAATTTTAAATGAATAAAATTTTCCAGAAATAATCGTTTACAATTTTAGAGAAAAATGTTGTCTGAAGGAGGACAAATAATAATAAAATTAATTTCAAAAAAGTTATTTTTGAAAGTCGTATGAAGATTATCGCCATTTTTTAAATTGAAATAATATTATTTTCTTTATATATGTATATAAAGATTGTTATACTATTTATTTCTCTATATTATATAAAAATATACAAATATACAAAGTTATCGAAAAGTTAATAGTTTACAAAATATTATACACTTTACTCCGGCACATATTAACATAAAATATCTTGTAAATTATTAATTTTTTAAAATAAAATCTGTCAACTTTTGAAAATAAATATACCGTAAATATTCCTTTTTAAGATAAATGTACCGTAATAATTTATTTTGTCCATAAAGGTATTACCTTTATGGACAAAATAAAAATTATCAATTAGTGTAAAGAAAAAAAATATAGTTGCTTTTTAAATAAGATATATCTATAGTTGAATATTACAAATTGTATAATTTTTTGAAAAGCACTTATATATTTTCTTTAATTAATTGATTTATTTCATTATTCTGTGAGTCAAAGTATTAAAGCACAGTCAACCAATAGACAATTTATTTATCTTAAAAAATTAGAAAATTTTTTTCTCTTTTCTGTGAGAAGACAGATCAGTTAACAGCTTATTTATCAATCTGTATACGCTTCCATCATTTCATTCCCACGACTTTCATTCTCTACCGGTAGCTTGCATAAGGCGTAATCGAGACATGAAAGTACTTTCGTAAAATCGAAAAACGGCCAGAAATTTCACAAATAATTTCCGTTGTGAAAACATAGCATGCCAAATTTATTTGCCTTTTGCGGCTATTTCTTCGAGGTAATTTTTTATTATATAATTAGTAAATTTGTGAGACAGAATAAAGATGAAATTGTTAATAAACATAAAACTCAAAAACATTAGAAAACGTATTTATATTATAAAAAATAAAAAAATTTGTTAAAAAAACAACAATAATACACTCTCCAGACGCTTGCAAATTTAACAAAAAAAACCAAGTGAACGACATTCAGTGTAACGTCGATTTATAATCATAGAGATATGTAATACATACATATCACCGGACAATTGGCGAGAGTTTTTGATCAATCAAGAAATGAAATGATTTTTTGTATACAGTCTTACCGATCGATATTACATAAAAACAGGCCATAATACACACAAGCACAAAATATACTTACACAAGATATTCAAAAAATATGTATAACATAATAATAATTTTCAAAATAATAAGATCACGATTACACAGATTTTGGCATCTTCATCGTTTCTTGATTTTGTTACAGTTACATTTTTTATGGGAAAAAGAAAATTGTAAACTCTTACTTAATAACCTAATTTTAACGGATCAAGCTTGTTATTGTTACTATTTAGAAATGTTTATTTTTTAAAGAATATAATACCAAAATTTGTTTATCTTCAATTATTTTGAAATTAAGTTTAATAATCTCGGATAGTTTTATATTCCAACTTTTATCACAACGAAATTTTCTACTCAGAATTCCCAGTGTTATATGCGAGTCTTTTTCTGCAAATGACAATTTTTGAGTTATGTCCTTGTTATAACAAATAAACGATGTATAACTTCAGATATATCAGCAATAAATAATTCTGCTATTATCGTGTATTAATAATTGGTGCATCAATATTGTATCGACGCATTAATTGCGTTGTTTACGATATGTATTGTTATAGATTAATCTGAAGAACAGGATGATTATTCTTCCCAAATTATAATTAATTAAAGCGGTTTTATTGAACTTCTCTCAAGAGATGAATCATCAAAAATTTTACTTGCTAGTCAATTAGATATGCTTGCGATTTTATGTAAAAAATCTTAACGCTCTCGAGAACGCGTATCAATGGCGAAATCGAATAAATTTCAATTGTCAAAGCGAGGTATGGGATGAAGCATAATCGTGCGTGCCACTTTCTCTTATATTTAATGTTACCATCGATAAACGATGAGCGAGAGAACTGATTCAACTGATTCATGTATACGAAATTCAAAGGAATCATACTGATCGAGAAAATCGACAAAGCAATTAAATTTAATAAACATCACAATACGTAGTTACAGTGCCGGACGAAATAATAGTAAACTTAATGTGTTGTTGCTATTTCTTGAGGTAAGTAAAAGGAATAGTAAAGGATATATTGTATATCCTACATATTATATGTGTATTATTATCTACATTGTGCAATAATCTTAAACGAAAATATATTTCTATTTTATCTCAATACATTTTTATCTAATAAGAATTTTGCATCCAGTTTTGCAATAATAATCTATTCATTCCACTCAATGTCCATATTATTTATTATCATTTAAAACTGTTTCTTCTTTTCTTAAATAAAGAAAACAATTCTAATTATACAATTATGATAATGTTATCAAATAAGAAATATATCAAAACGAAATATACAAATATACGGAGTGTCTAATAATTATTGACAAAATGCTAATGTGCAGGTAGAGACTAAACTCATTGTAAGTCCAAAAGTCCAGTACCATTTTGCAACTCTATAATTTGCACTTCATTAATAATTACCGGACACTCTTTTTTTAGCTGTATATAAATAAATATCTAAAAAAAGAATAAAAAATCGTTCTTTTATACACTGTTGAATTTTTCAACAAACTTTAATTTTATCGTAAATATTTTTTTAATTCTCAAATGTAATAATATGTAATGGAGTTATCTATAAAAGATGTAACATTTCCGAAAAATTTAAATACACTTTTACAAAATGCCTTTCAAATCAAACATAAATTTTGTTTAAAACATTTTTTCATATGTTTAGAAATATAAAAGTCGATTTTTGTTTTAAAATCAATACAAAGTCAATATAAAGAATATTAAAAAATAAGGACCTTACACATCGTTCGACGTACGACTTAGAATTTATCAAAATCGTAAATATTTGCAAGTCTTTTTTGTTAGTAGCAATTAAACATTTTCTTGTCCTCAATATTACTTTATTTTATCAAATTAATATTGATGTTTTGCACGATCATAATTTACTATAAAGAGAATTATAGTACACCCGCGCGCGCGCGCACGCACACGCACGCATGCGCGCATACACACACACACATATACACACACGCGCGCGCGCTTGCTTTATAAAGAATAATTTTTGAAGAAGTAAAAGCGTTGACTTCGCGAACAGGGAATTTAATACAAAACGTCTTGCGACAAGAAAAGGCAGTTGCATCATTTTGATTGCAATAATCACCAACCTTGCAATGTCGTCGATGTGTTTTCTTTTTTTTTTATTGTCAATCGACTCACGCGATTGACCAACCTAAGTAGGAGGAAAGGCCATGCAACAGGTTACTACCTGCTCTGTACGAGCCGTATCCAGCAAAGTAATTGCCACTCCCGCGACGTGACGCGATAACACAAATTCATTTATCATGTAATTTGCACGATCGAGGTCAAGTTGAATATAATTTTGTTCTAGCGATAGCAAACGTACGCTTACATATATACAATCAGTTATGTGTGCATACGATTGTGTTGATTTGAAAAATTTAATGTACGTAATTAAAATCGTAAATTATCAAAATTGTTAATACTTTTTTAAAATTTTAACAGAATTATTTCATTGTTATCAATTAAAGTTTTAGAAAAAATATATGTACATATATTTAATTATATCAACATTAAAAATTATTTATTATTTCCGATATATCGTAATTTAAAAATTATTTTTATTTTTACATTTTTATTTAAAATATCAATGTTATAAATTGAAATCAAAATCAATCAAAAGAATTCATATTTATTAATAGCGTTAATACAATAAATAAAAAAAAAATTTTTAATATCACAACAACATAACAATGTTAAAAGAGAGAGAGAGAGAGAGAGAGAGAGAGAGAGAGAGAGAGAGAGAGAACCTCGATCATGAACTTCTAACGTATATACAATTCAGTCGTGACTTGGAATGATATGCCAGTCTCATCACATAATGCTTGTCCTTCAGTATTGAATACGTCATAATCTTCAAGATCGTTTGTGAAGAACGCGCGTGACATCTACCAATAAAAATATCTCGTGAACATACAGACAAATATGATTCACACAAAAGTTATGTGATCGCGAACATTGTAAAAAAAAAAAAGAAAAGTGATAAATACAGAACTAAAAATTCCCTTTTATTATATCTAATATATATCTAATTATCTAATTGGAGGAATTCAAAAATTAATTCTATTTATCATTTAAATATCCAATAATTTAATCTTTCTAATAAAATAAAAATGTCATGTTTTATAATGTAAGAGATTACACTCACAATTATTTTATTTCATGTCCAATATTTTATAAATTAAATTAATTCTCAAATTATTTATTAACTAATCTCAGTTTATTATTGCCGAAACAGATTAATTTATTATTCATTCTTCTTTGTTCTTCAATTCTTCATTAATCAATCTCTTATCAAAGTATACACGAAATAAAAATCGAGATAAAATCATTCATCAGTATTGACATCCATGTAAACTTATTTACAAATAAGATATATAGTAATTTATATATAAGTATATTATAGATTTATATAGAAGTATATTATAAGTATATTATAGAAATCTAAACTAAAATCTATAATCATATTATTGCAATAACAAAATAAAACATTTCTCTATTAAGTTAATTTTTAGCAATCTCAAAATTTTAATTTTTCAAAATTTTTTGGTGACTGAACTTCCGAAAATGATCCACGCCTAATTGTGATTTTTGGCAGAAATACTCGAAATGATATTAAATGAATATCCTTAAATGGATTTGCGCAAACAAAGTTTAATACAAAAAATATTTAAATAAAGTTATATATTGTTATACTGAGTTACCAGATAAATATAGGTACTGTAATTGTATATTTCATTAGTTAGGGATCAAAACATGTGAAAAGATAAGTGAGAGTCTGAAAAGTGGAGACAGTAAAAAATAAAAATATACGTATTTAAACAAATTTAAATTTATTATATGAATTTATCAAGAAAAAAGCGTATATGTATTTTTTTTTTCAAAACAAATAACATTTTTTGCCTTTTCAAATAAATATTTATATTATTTTTTTAACCAAAATATATATATTTAATATCAACAATTAATTTTTCAAAAGGACCTAATTTGGCAAAGACCCCCGATGGGGGGTTGGGGAGGCGAAACCTTCCAAGTACCATGGGCGCAAGCGGGGAGGGGCCCCTCCCCCCCGCCTATTACATAGCTAATATCTATTATAGAAATAGAAAATAAATTTTTTAATAAAAGACGGAAGAGACGGCCAAAAATATTTTAACAATGTGCTAATTGTAAATTAAAACAACGTGCTTGTACTGATGATTCATGATACGTCTTATCTTGCGTAGGGATCTGTCTAATCTTTTCGGTATTTATTATTTTTAATATATTGTATAAAACTCATCCATTTAGTAAGGCGAAAATTTAATAGATATTCAATTTAATATACTTCCTACCTTGCGTAGGGGTCTGTCTAATCTTTTCGGTATCTATTATTTTTAGTATATTGTAGACTCATCCATTTAGTAGGGCGAAGATTTGACAGATATGTAATATATATATTTATAGTATATATATTTAATTATTTTTGCGAACCAAGATCTATAGTTGTACTGTTTCACATGAGTTTCTGACTTTGCACGCGTGGCGAGATACGACAAAAATTGCGTTTTATTTATAAAACATTTTTTGTTAATAACTTAAAACAATAGCTAAAATCTTTTGAAGGTCACTCGGTTGATAGTATATGTCAAGGCCAAGGCCATTAAAAGTGATCCTCTGATCGAAATATTTATCTATCACATATTTTATCATTTCATCTTAAAAAATGGCTTTTTCATAGGAGTCGCTGAAATTCCTTTTAAGGACTTTTATTTTAACCCAAATTAAAGCTTTTGACAAAGTTTCAATGAAATCGGAGGTAGGTCGTTTTTGGAAATTTATCCCAACGTGATATAATCGTGTGGTAAATATAAAACAGTGGGAGAGCAGCGCATCAGAAACATCACTTTACGGTATTCGACCAATTCACAGCAAGAACAAGATCGCATTACGGCATTTCCATATGGTCAACTTTTACCATGTACATGTTACGATATGGTCGATAATTGAAAAAGTTCGGGCACCGCTGTTATGGCACACCCGATATGCAATATATATGCGGGGATTGCCGCGGGACTTGCCGCGTAACAGTATCGCGTTATGCTTACTGCATGTTCACGCACGGTAACGTGGATTAATTCACACACGGAGTATGTTTCTTCCTTACTATTAATGTATTGCTGCGGGCAATTTCCAAACGCGCCTCCATCGGATAATTAAATGCATCGTTGACAAACAAACGATATTAAAACAATTTCTAAATGCAATTTGTGTACATGTTTATTTTCGCTTCATATTACAACGAAAATAAATACTCATAACATTATACGTATAAATGTGCTAATAACAATAATATAACATAATAGTAATAATAATAAAATAACAATCATATTGGCAGCATTACTCAATCCCAGAAACCCAGAAACCCATATTAATTTATTTGAAAATATAATAATATTAAAATATTTTTATGTAAATAATAAAAAACATAAAAAATACATAAAAGATAGAGAACCGTATTATTAATTATAAAGAAGAAAGGAGGAAAGAAAGAAAGTGTGAACCTCCTTGTTAATATTAAATTATATATATTATTTATATCAATAATAATATAAATTATACCCAGTTACTAAAAATATATGGAAAATTTTCGATTTTTATCGTAAATCAGTAAACAACTTTATCAATTAATAAACAGTTCAATTTAAATATGTTATCATAAAGAACACTTTTCTTGAAGAAAGTCATACGTAGACTGAGTTATATGTTCATTTACTTAATGCAGAATAATAGAAAAAGATTCCCTAGTACATCATATTTGATATCATTTAATAAATCTATGTATATTAAAACATTATATTTAATAAATCTATATTGAAAACGAATCAATCTATACTGATAACATGGGAAACTTAAATTTATTTAATATTTCAACATATATATATGTATAATGTGAAGAAAAAATTTACATAATGTTTTACTTATTACTAAATGTAATAATTAAATGTAATAATGATAAAAAACACAACATCAGTGAAGGATTAAAATATTTTAATTATATTTCTTTATTCTCTCTCTTTTTCTCATATAATTCATCACATTTTAATCACCCAATGCATTTTTCTAAATATATAAGCTCTTTTAATTTTAATAATACTTTCGAAACGTCAGTTTTTTTCGTAATTTTAATTGATCGTAACTTCTAATAAAATTATAATTTTAAAAATCGAATTGTCACATCAACATAATTCATTCATATTTCTAAAGAGATTTTTAAAAACTTCTAGCGATTCAATATACTTTTTGACAATAAGAAGAAAAGTACACAAATATTAAAAATAAAAAAAAATAAAAAACTTTACAGCAGAACATTTCAAAGATTTTGATGCTCTTTGATGTTATAATTTTACATTCATTGCAATAATTTATCTTCTTTTTCTTTGTTTCAAATAAAAGCTACAAATAAGAAATTACCAAGTTCTATCAAGTGCTAAATTAAATAAAATTTTAAAACAAATTTTTTAAATTATTTCTTGATTATTTATTTCTAATTCAGATGGCAAAAGAATTATCTTCTTTTATCTTCTTTTATTAGATATTGTATTTAAACATCCAAAAATCATTTTATATTATAGATCGATCGAAATGTACAGAAAATAATTTACTCTTTTATTTAAAAAAAAAGGTTAAAAATTAATATTTTAATTATTTTGAAATATATATACTAATATATAATATATATATATATATATATACTTATATATTATATACTTATATATTATATATACTTATATATAATATATATATATATATATATATATATATACTTGCCTTTGAACATCAATTTATTACTACTGCTCAATATTATAACAAATATTCTCCATTAGATCGTTCGGAAAGCATTAACGATAATAACATCCACACTTATATTACCATTCCAGCAAAGAAGGAAAATAAATTATCTATGATTAATCTCTGAATATGATTTTGTCGTATCATTCGCGTTATTTACACCAGTATATTTATGAAGTAAAACCGGTCAATTACCTTCTTATCTGTGTGTTAGAAAGTTTAATTGCGCCTGCAAATTTCCTGAATCAGCGGTGGTTATTCATGCATAGTCTCACGATAGTACAAGGAAGTTCCTAACGATCCGCGGAAACTGAAACGGTTCACTGCGTATCTATCGTAAAAGAGCTATTGATATTTAAATCCCAATTTAGAACAGATAAAGAGTTACATGCCAATTTAAAAATCTTATTTTCTCGTCAACTGTTCGAATTGTCAGTTATTGACAACTTAGTGTTAGAGTAATTTTCAACATTGATTAGCACCTCTGAGAATTAAATTAAATTATCATACATGATAACATTTGGTAGATAAGCTTACTTCTTGTAAAACAAATTTTCTTAATAAGAAAATAGTTAGATCATTATAAATGAAACATTGTAAAGATATCATGCAAACCCGTCTTACGAAAATTTATTGTATAAATCGTTTCAAGAAAAATAAGATTCAAAGTTTCATATCATTTAAAATTCTTATTCTTAAGATAAAATTTAAATAAATTGAATGTTCATATATTCGATTGAATAGATTAAGATATACAGCGCGGAAGGGAATAAGCGACGTAACCAAACCACTGATAGAGTCATAATGTAAAACATATAGCAAAGGATGAAATATGATCCTGTTAGGTAAGCCGTATGTGATTTGTGCATGGCCTTACATACCCATATAGAGTCTCTTCCGCCAAGGAAGCTTCTTCGATTCTTTGGTTTACAAAACGTCGCAAATGCGAGAATTCATAAGATTTTTAACGACTTAGCCAAGCAATGATGCAATATCATGAAAGAATACAGGAAATTAAATTCCAAGTAAAAAGATAAAAGTCATTAAAAAGTTTAAAGATAGATTTTCTTATAAACTCAGAATCAGAGATATTTTTATCTTTGATATTAATATTAAAGTATTAATAAGCAATCTCAAATTATTGTTAAAAAATCTCTATCCTAAAATTGTTATCCATTAATTTATACTATTATTTTGCACCATTTATTTTTACCAAATATAAACTTAATAAAAGCATGAAATTAATAATGATATTTGATGTTAGCAGCCATCTTTTCGGTAATTAAGTATATAACTTTCATTTCAAAATTAAAATTAATGTAACGCCAAATTGATTTTTAATAAGATTAAAAAGTTATTTCGTAATCAAAAAAATTTTTTTATAGGCTATTTTATGAAAAGTTATAAAACAATTTTCTTTGTTATTCTCAATATTACACAATAATTTCTAGATCAACGTAACTCAAAAAAATAAAAACGCCTATTTTTTCGTATAAAAACAAGTTGTCTAGGCTTAATGCGTACATTAGAATTAGAAGAGTACAGCAATGCGATATTCCGGAAGACAATCACTTTTATTGACGCAAATACAATGACCATCATTTAAGATTATGTTTAAGATGAAAGAATTAAGAAAGGAATTTTATGTGATACAGCTGTATGCGCGAAGCGAAACGAGCTGTCGTCACGTTAAGAAGAATAAGTATATATATAAATAAAAAAAAGAGTAAAACAGAGGGGGTAGGTGAGAGAGAGAGAGAGAGAGAGAGAGAGAGAGAGAGAGAGAGAGAGAGAGAGCAGAAAAATAGAAGGAGAAAAAAGAAAGAGAAAAGTGAATTTATTATCACGTGGTGTAAACAGGATGCCACAAGATAATATAAGCTGACGAGGACATTCGTGCAGAAGGCAAGGTCATTGCTAACAAGAAACATCAAACTTTTCTTGCATTTATTACATCTTCCTCCAACTTCAGGTTTCCTGAACTATTAAGCATTTTAACATTGAGTGAACATATATGATTTCTAGAAAAGAGAAGAGAAACAAAGAAAAGAAATAAAATGAGAAAAAATCATTTTAATTGGTACATCATACGATATTTATACAAAAAGAAATCTTAAATAAAGAATTTAAATCTTATAAAATTATCCTACAAAAAAGTAATTTTGTATAAAATTATATATTGTTATTTTACAATAATAAATATTCATTAAACAAATACTATCGCATATTTCTGATTAATACGTATTTTATTTTAAAAAATAAAATTTTCTGTATGAATACAATATACATACATATATTAGTATACATTATACACGCGCGCGCGCGCGCGCGCGCGTGTGTGTGTGTGTGTGTGTGTGTGTGTGTGTGTGTGTGTGTGTGTGTATTTTATAATAATATATATCTTGTATTAATAATAGCATTTCATTTCAAGGTTTTTTATTTTTTTCACAACCATTTTGTATTCATATCTCTCCTTTTTCTTCTTTTTCAATTTCGATTTGTAGTCGCGAATTATTAATTGAGAACTAGAAGATTCACTTTAATTATATACACAGAATCCAGTTTTTATAACTTTACTTTGGTTGGGAAAGCGTTGATTGAAAAAGTGTTCGATGGACAATTGTAGATTTAATGTCGTCATTATCGTAGAAAAGTTTTATGCCGTAATATAAACGAAAGAGAAAATACAAATAAATATTATTAAATAACATTTATTAATTATTTAAGGACTTTTCCACAAGGAATGTCATCTACCTCAAAATATTTCAAGTTAAAGAGAAAACAATTTTCCAAAAAATAAAGTCGTTTTCAACCTCTTTGACGCGTTTTCCTCAAAATTGTGACATGATAGCCAACTTTTGCCAACGAATTTGTGTTCAGCAGACGAAAATACGTCGAAAATGACTATTCACGCTCATGATAAAAAAAAATTTAATTAAATTTTTTATCGGATAGTATTATATGAGAAAAAATACTATATGTATTCAAATTGCGATATCTCGAAAACAAGAAATCATATCATAATAAACAAAAATACATTTTAAAGCTGAAAGTTGATGCTTTCATGTGGCATTAATAAAATAAAGCAAGATTTGCTGCCGATGCTGCAACGTTTTGAAAACTCTCAAAATTGTCGTTTTTGGCCTCTTTGAGGCCATTTTTTTCAAAATTGTGACATATAGCTAACTTTTTCCAATGGATTCGTGTTCAACAGGCAGAAATATAAGAAAATGACTATTTGCCCTCGTGATGCAAAATCGTGTCGCATAGTAATCGGTGATATTACATTGCCAATATCGAAAATATAATTTAATGTCAATAACTTTGCAAATTATTATTAACATTAAAAGCATTATATGAACGCGCAATCAATTAGCAAACATAACGAAGCATAATTTATTTGAATAAGAAAACAATGTATTCTTATAAAGAAAATGACACTGCCGCATTATTAAACGATTTTATAGTTAACTTTTACCGATTCGTGATAAATGCCAAATATGGTAAATGAAAAATGATTATTCATTTAGACATCAAGTAATAGTATAATATATAACTTATTATATGATATTGCGATAAGTCTTATCTTTTAGATAGACTGCGTATTTAATTTTTATTTCTAATATGATAACTGAATCATTTAAGGTACAATGGACATGTCCATATTTGGAAAACTACGTATCAACCATAACAACGCATCAGTAAATCGCACGGATATAAAAATGTCATAATCTATGAAAATTAATTTAAAAACAGGATTTTTTAATTATGAGAAATGAAATTGCAAAAAATTAAAATTTTGAGCTGTGTTGGTATTTCTTTAATTTTTTTTCTCTCTGTAAAATATTTCTTAATATGCATACAATTAATAATCGATAAATTATATTATTCTGACATGAATAAGTACAGATGGATAAATTATGTTATAAAATTATGTTAAATTATTATTTGTTGGTAAAGAATATTTTATGAAAAAAATAAATAGAGAAACAAATAAAAAATACTGCGTTAACAGTTTTATATTACATACAGAAGATTGTAAATTTGCATATAACACAATACATAAAAATGTTAAATAAATGCCTTTAAGAGCCGACGCAGTTCTAATGGCGCAAATGATCCCTTTATTGAAGAATAGTAGACGTTTCGACTCTTGGATTGAGTCCTCTTCAGTACAGATTTCTCTTCTATCATCGCAATATAAATTCCATTTCCGCTCTGCTCCCTCATTCTTAATAATTTAATCAGAAAACTGATGTGTCAAATTGAAGTGAAATGTCAATGCTGTAAATAAGATCCAAACCTATGTCTTGTAATATAATTCAGTTTACTGAGTCAATAAATTAAAAACGTTGAGTTATATAATACTTAATAGCATACTAAATTAAAACTTACACAGTGATAGACGAAAGAAGGAGCGCACGTAAAAGGTAACGTGCTTCGAGCCACATTAAAAATAGTTTTGAACTTACAAAAAAGCTCTCAAATGTAAAAATCCCAGCGGACTACAGTTTAGTTTCACTTGATGTGGTTTCACTTTTTATTAATGTTCCGATAGATTTAGCCATAGCAGGCTTAGAGAGGAGATCGGAAGAGCACAC
>NW_012027091.1:13175-14417 GCF_000956235.1 Wasmannia auropunctata | reverse complement strand
CTTAGTTCACCCCACAGCCCCTTCATTTCCTCCCTAACATCCATCCCTTTCCCTTTCCCTACCGGCGACCTTACAATCCTGTTACTCCTCTTAAAAATCTCCCTTTCCTCCCCTCCCTTTCCCGTTTCTTCCCCCAACAGCTCTCTTTTCCTCTTTAATTGCTCCACTATACTATCTTCCGCACTGTCCTTTCTTCCTCTGGCTAATTTCGCCCTCTCACCACTCATATTCTACACATCCACTCCTCCATCCCTCTCTATTCTTTCTCTTCTATGCTCTATTTCTTGCCTTTCTCGCCACCTCTTATTCCCTTCTTATCTTCTCTGCTCTATGGCCTACTCCCCCCCGACGCTAGCGCCACGCCACTCCGCGGCTCTCGGGCCCCACGTGCTACCCTAACCTTATCTATTCCTATCCTTTCCACCCCTCTCCCTGCTCCAATTCCTACCGCCCTTCACTCCCTTCACTACAACGGCCTTCCTTACCCCTTTTCTTCCTAACTTCACACTCACTCTCTCTTTCGCACTTCTCTTTCACTCGAACTGCCACTCTAAATTCTCTCTCACAATGCCAACGACCACTCTTTTTCGCTACCGGAAACAGAAGTCCCATCCTGTATGTATATATATATATATATATATATGTAGGATCGCGTATTAACGATGGTCGGATAAACTAGAATAAGTACAAAGGGAACAGACTCCCTTATTGCACACGACTCGCCGTATCACACTCGAGCGCGACCTTTCTCAACGACACTCGACAAAAAACTCACGCGTCTTCTCTCGCGCGTGCTATCTATTCTCGCGGAGTAATATTCGTTTACAATGAATGTGCGCCCTAATGGATCTAGCGGTCGATTCGAACTTTAATTAAGGATCGAAGATCCCCGATCACCACATTATATATATATATATATTTTTTATGTTAACCGATTACATCATTTCCGCAATTATATTATGTTAAGCTTTCATTTAATTTAATTTTTAACACCGTATCGTACATCTTGAATTGAACTCTAAATTATCATTTATGTTTGATTTTCTTCTTCCATTACTAAATAGTATGTTTAACTGCAATCACGCTTGCTTTTCTTGTATTGTACAAACTTCCATCAACTCTGACAATTAACTATGCCTTTATGTACATTTATACATACACCCCCGTTTCTTATTATTAGTTTAGCCTTGCGATTAAGAAACTAGCATTCTGTATCTTTAGCCTTAAGAATAAACTATGATT
>NW_012027091.1:6533-10247 GCF_000956235.1 Wasmannia auropunctata | reverse complement strand
TGAGATTGTCGACCGATAACTTTTGTACGTCGTATGCGTTTCCTCGTCACAGGATACGCCTCGTCACCGTTTCTCGTGTTCAGTCTCACCACGCGATTCACCGTCTCGCGCCGCGAATTGCTCCCTCGTACTGTTCCTAGCCGCGATCCCGGACGAGCCCCCAAATGTAGGATCGCGTATTAACGATGGTCGGATAAACTAGAATAAGTACAAAGGGAACAGACTCCCTTATTGCACACGACTCGCCGTATCACACTCGAGCGCGACCTTTCTCAACGACACTCGACAAAAAACTCACGCGTCTTCTCTCGCGCGCGCTATCTATTCTCGCGGAGTAATATTCGTTTACAATGAATGTGCGCCCTAATGGATCTAGCGGTCGATTCGAACTTTAATTAAGGACCGAAGATCCCCGATCACCACATATATATATATATATATATAATCTAAATATCTTTAATGATTTTCAGTTAAAAAACGATATGGAGAATTATGTGCGCTTCTGTTTAATGGATGGCCCAATAAAAATGAAACCTGAGGTTGTGCCACATAGTTTTGCTTGTAAACTTGATAGGAAGCGAACAGCAAATTATCCCCTTCGTATTGCTTCTGAAAAACGAAGACGTAAAGCGGATGTTGCGGATATTTTGGCTACTGCTGCTCCTTGGATGCTCCTCATGGCCAGATATTAATATTATTGAACAGACAGAAAACAGAACACCAAATATTCCAATAGAAAGTGTAAGAATTCAAAACTAAATTTTATTAAAGTATTACTAGACAAATTTTTATTGCTATATACATACTAAATCTAATATCATAAAATAATATTTTAGGAAACAATGGTTCAATCTGCCGAAGAGGTTTTAAACTCATGGTCAGATATTGAACAGACAGAAAATAGAATATCAAATATTTCAACAGAAAGTGTAAGAACTCAAAAT
The DNA here is from genome assembly GCF_000956235.1 of Wasmannia auropunctata. NCBI lineage: Eukaryota > Metazoa > Arthropoda > Insecta > Hymenoptera > Formicidae > Wasmannia > Wasmannia auropunctata. The sequence goes on along the minus strand of NW_012027091.1, from coordinate 9,303 downwards.
TAAATTTTATCAAAATATTACTATACAAATTCATATTACTATATGAATACTAAAACTAATATCATATCAATATAATATCAATAATAAAATGATATTTTAGGAAACAATGGTTCAATCTGCCAAAGTGGAAGAGGCTTTAGATGACCTTTCCACTATCTGTCCTAGTACTGAGACCTGTGCAAGCTTTCATCATAAAGGAATACATACGTCACACAAGTCAACATACGTCCACATATTCGTAGTAAATATGTGTCATGTAATTTAACAGTTCAAACGTCCGATAAAAGTTGTTCCCCGATTAAGCTTTAGTCTAAAAGTATTTCAATTTAACCTATAAAAATTAACATTCCAAGTAACAAACAATCAAGCACAGATGTTTCATCGGCTTCGGTATTTACCTTGGTTGGGACAACTTCGAGTAATTACGAACCTTATTCAGATGAAGCAAAAGAGTTTGAAATAAGAAAACAAATGCAATTTAATGCACTTTCAATGACAAATTACTTCATTAGTTTTAATATTAAAAGCTATCTTGGTATCTCGCAGGAATGGTCCTGGATTATAGACCTCTTATATGCACAGACTAAAATTCCGCCAGATCGTATCAAATTAACATTAATGAAAATAAAAGTTAATGACACCTTTCATAGATTAGGAGAGCAATTTGGCATATCATACACTCAGGCCAGCAACATATTCAACTCCACTGTTCCGCGTTTAGCTCATATGTTAAAAACTCTGATATATTTTCCAGACCCAATAAGTATACGAAAAGCTTTGCCAATTTTATTTCGAGTGAATTATAGTAATGTGCAATCGATAATTGATTGTTTTGAGATACAAATTCAAAAGCCCACAAGATCTATACATCAAGCTCTTACTTGGTCGGAGTATAAAAAATGCATGTATTCATCATAATCTTCTGCGCCATACAGATTCGATAGTACTCATTGCTTCGGCATTAATTAATTTGCAAACTCCGGTAATAAAAACATGAAAATAATAATTAACACAAGAACAAAATGCGTAATTAAAAGAAAATAAACTATGTATGTGACATTTTTTATCCTGTATAATTTTATTTATTTTATTATATTGTATTAATCTTATTTCATTGTATTGTATTAATCTTATTGACATGAGATTCATGAACTTTTATGACTGTATAATTTTGAAAAAATATAGTGTTTCCAGAAAGTTACAGTGTTTTCTATCATGAAATTCGTGAAATCCTCATCATAATTTTCCCAAACAATTGTTACTTGTTTAGACTCTTCAAAGTTTGGATCTGCGACGCAAAAGAGGCCTCTTCTTTTACCCGTGGCAAACATTTGCATATTTATTTGCGCTTTACATTTTTTATTAATCTTCCCGGATGGCAGAAACTGATCAAACGTTTTTGACGTTGACGGACATTTTATTTCAACAATAAAATCATCTCCTAAAGCATCAGGCGATGCTCCTAATACTGGAAATAAAGGTAATAAAAACAGTCCACAATCTTGGAAGCCCCGTCATCTTTGCGACTAATAAAACTTCTTTTTCCAGTCGTTTCCCTCGCTCTATTGCTTGTGATGCAAATATTTTTGAAGTACCAATGATTCGTTGTACAAATGATCCATCTAATGTTTTGCAGTATACTGCTTGATGTATACTTGATGCTGTAATTCTGCCGTTCTGTAATAACGAAGCTCATGCCAAGTCGAGGTATTACTTTGAGATCTGGTACACTTTTCTGCCATACGACATAAATCTTTTATCATTACTTTACTGGCATATTCTAAAAAATTGGCCACAGAACTAGATCCTGTTTCGCAAAAATTTTGTAATAATTGATGTATTGACAATTTTATCAATTTCTGGCTTTCTAATACAAAATTGTGTCTGGAAAGTTGACTATCCAACTTTTGTTCTGCTATTTTTAGTAGATCTTGTCGAAACAATGAATTGTCAGGTACAGATGCCTCTGCCATGTTCGTTTTCCCTAATTCATTCAATTCAAGGTATCTTTTTGATGTACGGATGGAAGCCAAAGTAGAGCGACGCCAATAACACGTACTCTACTACTGTGACAGAAGGGTGCTCTGATCTCCTATAAATCCACATAAGAAAAGCAATTGCATGCTTACAGCCTCCTGTGAAATATATAATTATTGATTAGCAAAATAACACTAAATTTTACTTAGGATTTATGAATATTTACCGCTTGATGCTGCGCAGTCATGACATTCGACGTTCATCACTTTTTCATCTTCTTTGTTAATGATCAGTGTGACTGAATATCCTTTGTTGTGGACGCGGTGTTCAGGACAAACTTTACATCTTAAAATGCACGTTTTTGTCAATTCATTTCGTTTGAGGCATACGTAACCTATAGCTTCATCACCAAACGACTATCACGTGATGACCTATAATAATTATTTAATATTATTGTTAATAAATTATTTTCCATTTACAGCGAAGAAATAATGAGTTATGTTGAAGCAAATATTGATAAATAATGAACTTACATTGCAGCTTTTGCATTCTTGACCTCAGCAGCATTAAACTTATCACTCTGTTTTATATATTCACACCATGAATATATCAATTTTCGGTAAATTTGTTGAGTCAGCTTTCACAAAACCTGGCTCTAAAATATTTGCCATTTTTTATACACTTTTTTCGAAAATTTCGTTATTGAAAAATTGCAGAACTGTCAACTTGTGTAATACGCGCGAAGACGAAACAACCTTGTGACGTCATACAAACGAACCACCAATAATGGAGC
>NW_012027091.1:5441-6153 GCF_000956235.1 Wasmannia auropunctata | reverse complement strand
AAAATTTTTTCTTTACCAAAATTTTATTCGAAGCTTCGTTTTCAAATTATAACGAAAAATAGTTAGCGAATTATGGGCCGCGTATGGAAGGTAGACAGGGGCGCGCAACTTACTATCGGACGCAGGCGATACGCGGGGCCCTCGCGACGATCAGCTGACTGCTACACGCGCGCATACACATGATATTTTAAGGACACGCGATTACATTCTCTCTTGCTCACACACGCACGCACGCACGCACGCACATCAATTACGTTATAAAGATTCGATGACTTTTGTAGCTTTGTAAGAAAGACGGAACTTCTATTTCGATGGACCACGTACAGTTCCAAATGAACGTTTGTTTTAATAAATTTTTTTAATTAATTTTAATGCGTTATCACAGACTGACACAGATTAGATTATTATTTAGTTAATTCTTTTTTCTACATAACGTGTCACTTCAACATTTCACACTCAATTCACATACTCGATTCACATACGAACAATTCACTGGAAATCACAAGAAATCAACTAATGCATCTATCCGTTACGTACTTTACAATCACTGTCGATTAATTATCTATCCACTGAAACATCACACAAAGAAACACGACGATTTATTAATACACGACCCGTTCACTCGAGGATAGCAAGCAGTCGACTGATTTTAATACCGAATTTATTAATTAATAATTATCAGTGTCGATTAATTATTTGAATCGATTAATTA
>NW_012027091.1:785-5232 GCF_000956235.1 Wasmannia auropunctata | reverse complement strand
TAAGGTGACCGCGGATTCAGTCGAATAATATGACAAATTAGAATCTTCAGACATGTACAAAATCATATCTCCGTCGATTATACATAAAAGTTATACAAAATGAGCGTTTTACAATAAGACAATCGCCATTAATACGCGTGGGAGAGAGAGAAAGAATACGATCGAAATCTACTTAGCTTAATACGGGTTGCTGATGCCGGAGCTCGTCTTCGGTGTGAGCCACGTTCCGTGCCGTGTGCAACCTCTGAGTTCTCCGTCTATTGGATACAGTGACACAGCCAATTATCTAGTCATCTTTCAATATTGTGATCGTCACCATCAATATCGTTCAGGGGCTAAAGAACTCGTTTCCCTCACATGGTAATTGTCGCCATCAATACTCCAATTTCTTGGCTGCTCCGGCACTCGTGATATTCGTCTCCAAGTCGATAAGTTTCGGAAACGTGGCTCGAGCTCCGACTGACTTCTTATTCGTTTTCCGTATTTCTCTTAGTGGGCCCGTCTCCCACCTCTCCTACCTCATCCCTACTTTTATCCTCCTCTCTCTCTCCTTCTTTTATATTATCTCCATTACAGTTAATGATTATCAATCCCGTGTCTATTAATTATTCGTCGGCTGAAAAATCACTCGAAGAAAGAAGCACGCAATTTACTAACTCACGACGATTTACTGACACACGAGACGTTCACTCACATGTCGCGTTTCGACAATGCTACAAACATAACCAATAAATTCAGTCGACTTGCTATCGTCGGGTGAATGTCTCGTGTCAGTAAACCGTCGTATGTTAATAAATTGTGCGTGTGTTTCTTTCTTCGAGTGATTTCTTACTCGACGAATAATTAATCGACACTGATAATTATTAATTAATAAATTCGGTATTAAAGTCAGTCGACTGCTTGCTGTTCTTGAGTGAACTTGTGGCTTGTGTATTAATAAATCGCCGTGTGTTTCTTCGTGTGATGTTTCAGTGGATGGATAATTAATCCACAGTGATTGTAAAGTACGTAACGGATAGATGCATTAGTAGATTTCTCGTGATTTCTTCCAGTGAATTGTTCGTATGTAAATCGAATATGTGAATCGAGTGTAAAATGTTGAAGTGACACATTATGTTTAAAAAAGGATTAATTAAATAATAATCTAATCTGTGTCAGTCAGTGATAACGTCTGCATTAAAATTAACGAAAATTTATTAAAATAAATGTTTATTTAGAACTGTACGTAGTCCATCAAAATGGAAATTCCATCTTTCTCACGAAACTACAGAAGTCATCGAATCTTTACAAGGTAATTGATGTGCGTGCGTGCGTGCGCGCGTGCGTGCGTGCGCGCGTGCGTGCGTGCGCGCGTGCATGAGTGCGCGCGTGCGCGCGTGCGTGAGTAAGCAAGAGAGAATGTAATCGCACGTCCTTAAAATGTAATGTGATGTATTCACGCATGTAGCAGTCAGCTGATATCGTCGCAAGAGCCCCGCGTACTGCCTGTGTCCGACAGTAAGTTGCACGCCCCTGTTTTCCTTCCGTACGCGGCCCATAATTCGCTAACTATTTCTCGTTACAATTTGAAAACTAACCTTCGGATAAAATTTTGGTAAAGGAAAAATCTTCTCAGAATTCAGTGAGGAATATGACATTTTAAGGACAAAAGTTTATTTTGAAACACTCTGTATAATATATTGGAGCCGATTTTTTAAGGTTAGATTAGAAAAATGGACTTCTATTTATAAGAAAAAACGTACGCGGTTTTGCGACCGATATCATACTCGAAAATGCATTTATTTAATTCGGTAGGCATTGGAAGAAAAATTGCGATAAAAAAGGCGTCTCACAAAATGTCATCACGTAAATATTATACAGATTTTAAATATACATTTCAGATTTGTTTAACAGTAAAATTTGAATAATTTCGTAATAATAAGTATTACATTACTTATTATTTCTTTATAGAAGAACTTTTCCCAGAAGAATCAGAAACGCAGACTGATGATGTGCCGTTGGTGCAACAGGTGCTACTGTTGCAACAGCAATAAATTAATAAAAATGAGAATTGCAACAGATGCATACTGCGCTGCATCTGCAACAGCAACAAATAAAAAAGTTGCAAGTGCAACAGCGGGAGCAGTCGCGGAACCAGCCGCGAAACGAGTAGCGGGACGAATCACGGGACGTACCGCGGGACGAACCGCAGGATCAGCCGCTAGAACAGCAACAGCAACATAGTCAGTTTATTTACACATAGTATGTTTTCCAAAATTGTTTGACAGTGACTCACTGAAACTCACTGTCTTTCAGTAATATTTACTGCGTTTTAGTAAATATATTATTATTTAATATAAAGAACATTGAAATACTCACTGCTTATCACAGTTCTAAATATGCCACTGAAAAATTATTATACATAATAACACTAAAAATCAGTGATGATTCCATTGATTCACTTTTAAAGAATTTATGCATTTGTAATGCTATATTATATTTCATATGTACTATTTACAGTATTTTATAATATTGTTCATATTCTTTTTGTTTCAGGAGTTCGACGTGGTCGAGAACGCGGAAAATCTAGAGCACAATGGTATGCCCAACGAGGCCGCATATGGAGTCGACAGAGACAATATCCCATAATTATGCATAATACTGATTTATTATGGGGTAATATACGCGCACGCACGTACGCACGCACACACGCACGCAAAATTATTATTCAACATATTGTAAGCATTTGCATAAAATAAATAAAATTGTAAAATAAATAACGATTATTTTAAATCATTAAATTAAAAAATCATAAAGATTGATTTAAAAATGATTATTTTTTTATTCTTTTTTTAAAGATTAATTACATCTAGTTAGAATATGATCTTTTCGGAATTATGAATTGTACGAAGTCATATGCTATACCAGTAACGAATAAGTACGTCTTTTAAATTTTAGAATACGTTTACGTACAGATTATGTTACGTACAAACGCATATATAATCAATTACTAATACAATACGTAATGATACATAACTGATAAAATTTGTAGCAATTTGTATACATTATTCTATAACATATATTGTCAATAGCGCAAATCTAACTTATTTAATAGCATATTATGAGATACAATCATGGATTTAAAATAAAATACAGTATAATTACTGCGTTGAGAGATTTTAACTAACAATCAATCATGAACTAACAATATGAATCATATGCGTTGAAAAGAAACTAATATATAAAGATAAAATATAATTAAGTAAATGATTTATCCTTACAGTGATTATCATTTTACTTGACGGATTTTATGTAATAATGACAGAAAAAATTTATTTAATTTCTTTACTTGAAACTAATTAATGCCAAATTAAGGCCGAATTAAGGCCAAATCAGGATAACCCTATTTTCCAGATTTGAGCCCTGTAAAAGCCAATCTTAATGCCCAGGTATGTCTAATCATGTTCGTATCAGGCATCAGAAATTGCCGTATTTTATTTCTGCTTGGGATGGTTAGCCCGATTGCGTAATGATAAGGTCTTTATCGGGATGGCCTTAGCAAGGTATGCTTTAAGATTGCCCAGTCAGGTCCTTATGATGTATATCGAGTCAAGGTGATCAATTTCTAGTCGGGGTAAGACTACATGTCCTGATGAGGGTCTGCTTATGTAACCCTATGAAAATCTGCGTTTTTAATTACTATTTTTCAACAAGGCACCTATACCATGTCCTTATCAGGACCTGATTATATTATTTGATTTTTTTGGCTGTACTATAGTTAGCCTGATTAGGTAATAATAAGGACCTAATCGGGATGGCCTTAGCAAGGCATGCCTTAAGATTATCCGGTCAGGTCCTTGTAATATATCGGGACAATTTCTAGTCGGGAGGGCACGTGGCCCAAGATATACGGTGAGATTCGCTTCTCGCTACACGAGGAAATTTAACGTTTACGACATTTAATGCACTTCACGGTACGCGGAGACATTTGCAGAAATTAATAAAGAGTCGAGTCTTTTCTTGCAGTTTCAAATGGATTTGTCTTGGAGAATTCGCCTTTTTAAGAAGCAGGAAAAAAAAGATGACCTCCAAAACCCCTTCCTAATTCTTTCGTATTCCTTTTACAATATACGTATCTAAAGAGTGTTAGAAATTACTAATCCACACTTAGATTAATTCCAAATTTACGGGCCTATCCTAAAGGGGTTTAAGAAGCAGGAAAGAAAAAGGCGACCACTAAATCCCCTTTCTAATTCTTTCGTGCTCATTTTACAATATCTATATATACAGGGTGGACCATTTTAATCCATCCAGTCGAATATCTCGAAAATCAAGCCCGGGAGAGAAAAATTTTTCAGACAAAAGTTGTTTGGTTTCGAGGGGAACATAAGATAATAACATTGGTTTGACCGCGAGTGGCGTCGTCAAGGTCAGGACAAGGTCACTTTGAATTTTTAAATGGAACCCC
>NW_012027091.1:0-765 GCF_000956235.1 Wasmannia auropunctata | reverse complement strand
GTGACTGGAGTTCAGACGTGTGCTCTTCCGATCTAATATTTTTACAAAAATATACAAATTTATACGATATAAAAATTTCTACAAAATTTCTATTTTTGTAGCTTTTTGTAGTTATTCATTAAAATTTTTTCCAGGAATTGCATAAAACTTGTACCATATATGTACGTGAAGAAACGAAGAAACAACATATATATTTAAATTTTTATTGACAATTTGAATCGTAAAAAGCTTAAGAATTTCGTTTTCTTGTAGTATTATACGCGATGTTACAACCGTTCAGAAATATTTAAGAAAGTAAATTTATATATCATTATATCATTATATATATACAGGGTAGACCATTTTAATCCATCCAGTCGAATATCTCGAAAATCAAGCCCGGGAGAGAAAAATTTTTCAGACAAAAGTTGTTTGGTTTCGAGGGGAACATAAGATAATAACATTGGTTTGACCGCGAGTGGCGTCGTCAAGGTCAGGACAAGGTCACTTTGAATTTTTTAAATGGAACCCCCAATTTTTTATTACATATTCTTATAGCACGCCTCGAGAACTTTCCAAAACACATAAATAAAATATTTTTTTATGAAATAAATCTTGAGTTATAAAGCTTGAAAGTTGGAGTACTGTCGGCATTAGCATCATCCAAGGTCTCCAAACACTAGCTAAAACCTTTTGAATGTTGTTCACGATCATGACATTGATAAAGGCCAACGACCTTGGCCATCTTTAGCTAGTGTTTGGACACCTTAGATGATGCTAATGCCG
>NW_012027090.1:14905-15248 GCF_000956235.1 Wasmannia auropunctata | reverse complement strand
TTATTTATTGTTGCTTTTCTTATTAGGTCTAGCAGCGCCAAGTGTTTTTACATAATTATTTTATTAAGATTTAATTTTTTCATTTTGTATTGTAAGTATATACATGTCACTCGAGTTGTAAATTAATCATTTTATGAGAGTATAATTTGACGCCAATTATTGACAACAAATATTTTATACAAACGGTATGCACAATTTTTATTTAACTTGATGCCACTTGACTGATATCAAATCTTTTATACATGTAATATTAATTGAATAATAAGACGCTGTACATAATTTTTATTTAATTTAACTTGACGCCATTTACTGATATCAAATCTTTTATACATGTAATATTAAT
>NW_012027090.1:12575-14805 GCF_000956235.1 Wasmannia auropunctata | reverse complement strand
ATGTTACACAGGACATTAAGACATCTTCAAAGCGAAATGAAACAAATAGTTTTGATCTTTCGGACTCGCTTTACGAAACATCTAGTTTTATAAATAAAACAGAAATATATAGTTCCACAGATAGTAATAATACTAGTAATAACACTGATAATACTAACAATACTAATGATACTAATATTATTAAAGACTACAGTAATACTTCACGTAGTTCACATGCAAAAGAAAATTCTCGAGTCACCCCGAGATCAAATTCACCCTATTCTATTTCCAGCGATAAATGTTCACTAAATTTTAAAGAAAACTGGATGGGATTGACAACAAAAAAATCTGTTAAGAGGAAGTCTCATCTCGATACATGTCCTGAATGGAACAGTATTGAATCGCATGACGCAATCTTCATTCCTATTATAAAAAATGGAATTTTATGTTAGCCTGTGAAAATAAAAGGACAAACAGTAATGGTGCGCAATACATGTGCTTTTGACGCCTTTGCTTCATATTACTGTACATATAATAGGAATTAATCCCGAGTGCAAACGCATTGTGCAGACGATCGATGATTGTTTCTGCAATTAGCGTTAAAAATTGCAAGTCGTGGAAAATTATCGAAACATGAATATACTGAAAGAACTTCTCTTCTCGTCAATTCGTCGCTATTTCAACAAGGAAGATATACCAGACGATTTTATACATTAGATGCAATGTGCAATGCTGCCCATCTGGCAGAAAATCTTTTTGAGTCATTACCCAGTCTGTAAAGGAATAAAATATGCCCTGTGTGCGATTATACCAACGAGAGAAGATTTATAGCTGTAAGCGTTAAGGCGATGCCGGAGGGTCCGAAAAATTTGCACGAGGTCGTTAAAACAGTCTGTTCAATTTCAATGGTACCTCTAAATAAACTTCTTACAATATCTTCTGTCTCAGTCAAACACGTACATCGTCCTTATCTAACTTATTGAAACGCCATCTCTTGCATAATTCAATACTTACTACTAGACGCAATTTTTGCTGTTTTTACCATTTCGTATTTTGGTTCTGCGTACGAATTACCACAAATTACAGTTCAGTGGATATCTTTTTTTTTTACGCTTTCAATCATAGTTCAAAAGGCTTTGTTTTATTCGTTCATGTAATCTGTGGTATTAGACGTAAGCATTTTATACATATGAGCTACAGAACTTTTACACTAAGGAAATGTTTATGTTAGGTTATGGTTAGATGTCAGCTGTACAACCCGAAAAAATGTAATTTTTTTATTTTTTTTCCGATTTTACTACAAATTCGACCGTTTAACATCACAATTTCATGTCTATTTCAACCCTGTAGAAGGATTTTCAATTCCATTCAGCCAATTCGGAGAAATCTATTAAACTGTAATGTGTCGGTATTTTCTACCTTCCGGCATCGCCTTCATGTGAAAATACTTTTACATAAAGGACTAGAACATATTCAAGAAGCTACAAATGATATAAATGGTATGAAACAAATGTGTTCAAAATGTAATAACGCACGCAAAATAAATTAAGATTATAGGCCATGCATAATGATAGACACGAGCGTTTTAAGCGATTCTAATTATATAAAAAATATTGGATTAGAACCAAAAGAATACAAATTAGACAGTATCGCAAGAAAAATCACGATGGGCAATAAGAAATATGTTAGAATAATTGTAAACTATCTAAATAACATGCGACATTATACCGCTTTAATGTACACAAATGCATCTTGGTACGAATACGATGACCTTAAATCAAAAAGAAAAAGGAGTTTCGCCCGCAAATTACAACATTGTACCACACGTACTTTTATATGCACAAATGTTGTAAATAAATAACTAAAATAACCGTAATAGTCGCTATAACTACAACTAAATCATATACATAAACAACATTCAACAAACTATAATTACTGTGTCGTGACGTTTTTCAACCGTCCGTCACAAGGGTCGTAATACCCGACCAAAGGAGCGCGGTTTTGGATCCTGCGTCCTCCCCGATTTAGGGAGGCGAACGTATTCGCGCGCGTGCGTTGTGGCATAATTTTGACGCGTTTTACTTAATCTTTTTTTTTCGCACGAGCGTAACATAGGTAGAAATAGAAGGCGGCATAGTCGAACGGCGTGTATAAAATCGTCGACTCCACCAACCAGCGAGAGGGAGGAAGAGAACACCGACCTCAAGATGGCTGACTCGCCCTGGAAAGTACGGAGCACGCAGTTAAGTAC
>NW_012027090.1:7731-12259 GCF_000956235.1 Wasmannia auropunctata | reverse complement strand
GCGTACCCCCCGCGTGTCGCGAGTTTGCATTTAGCGAGTCCGAATAGAATTTACCGCGAAGAGCTTGTACACCAATCATCCCCGGGAGTGTTCCCGGAAGCGCGAATCTCGACATCGACGAGAACACCGATAGTTGCCGCGGCGTTAGTTGCGGGCAGAAGAAACGCTTGTATATCCCAGCATACGCAATTATATCTGTTATTTGTTATCAAATTTATTGTGTCTTTGATAACGCCTTTGCTCTTCTACATTCCTCCGCGCCCCTACGAACCACCCTACCAGATTTTGGGGCTAAGTACCGGTTATTCGAGTCGTCCCTCGGTCGCGGCAGTCAGGTTCCAAGTTTCTTAACTATTTCGTGTCGTCTGTAATTCAATTCGAGTATTTAGAAGGGTGGCACGCCCGCTCGTGCCTGGCGCCCAATTTTGCATTACCGGTGATCGAGCTCTTGTGAAGATTTAGAATCGCGACTACGTTGTGTCCTGACTGTAGCGACGCCGAGAACGACGAGTCTTGCTTTCCGGCTTGTAAAAAGACGGTTGCATTACATATATATATTTAACATTCAATAAAATATTTAATCAATGTAACAGACATAAAATTTACGACGTACATAAAATAAAAAAAATAACAAAAAATTAAAAAACAAGAAAAACGAAAACAAAATAAAAAAAAACAAAAAAAACAAAACAGAAACCGTAATCTCGTCACGTCCACGTCGTTGATTCTGGGTTACGCTAAGAACGAGAAAAAAATTTTTTTCTAAATAGACAATTGCTCATATGTGTCCTAACCATTAACTTTCAAAATCAACTTCGTTAGACGTAAAAGGTCGTAACTACATCCTGCAAAAAACAATATCATTTAATAAATAATTCAATTTAATTTTTCGCGAGTACATGATAAGCATTCCAGCGCTTCGTATAAAAATGCCAGTAGGTACGTCTATCGACGGTGAAAAAACATTAAAACAAAATAAATAATATTTAGTGTCAAAACTCTTTAGAAAATATTGGAATACATTCAAAACCACGCGAAAAATGTATCAGAACTCGTAGAACTGTCGACTATGAGACAGCGTCTCACCCATATACCCGATAAAAAGCGTTTTGCGGCGATTAAAATTAATTAAAAAATAAATTAATCAAGTATTTGATCAGAACTCTATGGAAAATCTTTGGACACATTCAGAACTACTCGAAAAATGCACTAGAACTCGTAGAACTGTCGACTATAAGACAGTGTCTCACCCATATACCCGAAAAAGAGCGTTTTGCGGCGATTAAAATTATTTAAAAAATAAATTAATCAAGTATTTGATCAGAACTCTATGGGAAAATCTTTGGGCACATTCAGAACTACTCGAAAAATGCATTAGAACTCGTAGAATTGTCGATAATTAGACAGCGTCTCACCCATATGGTCGAAAAGTGCGTTTGGCGGCGGTTAAAATTATTTAAAAAAAAAGGAATTATTTTTATAACTCTGTATAAAATGTGTAGATACAATGAGAACTACTCGAGAAATATTATAGAACTAACAGAACTGTCGGTAATAGGACAGCGTCTCACTTTGTTCTCGTAAATACAGGTTTTTTAGCGAAAAAATTCTTAAAAAATTAAAATAACGGCTTGTATCGCTAGAACTCTTTTTAAAACCCATCTAGAACTATAGATCTTTTAAAATCCTACAAGAATCTATGGCGTAAATGTTTTCAGGACAAAGTGAGACGCTGCGTGAACCTGGCGTCTCAGTTTGCACTTTAGCTTTTTTTGACTTTAATGGCCAGAACTATTTGTGAAACCTATCTAGAACTATAGAACTATTGAAAATACACCCAGAGCTTTTAATATTTAATGAGTTAACATAAACGCATCATTATGCACTACTACATCAATATCGTACGTCTATATCCTATCTAAAAAGGTGCTTGTTATATCGATAGTCGAATCCATCGAAATCTCTAAAGTCTCGAAGTTTATTGTTGGCTCTTTTCCGCGACGCTGATTGGTTCTCTCGCTGCGCTAACTTCGTGAGCGGCTGTCATTGCATTGATTTTTGACCGTTGTATGTATTGAAGTTGTATAATTTTAGTCAATTATACTTTATAGTAAAAAGTAAATATGCAGTCAAATAGCGCGCGCGGAGCGCGTGTCTGTAGTGCTAGTTATATAAATTTAACTATTATACTAATAACTTAGCTATAATAAATAAGTACCATCACATTTAGAATATTAATAAAATAAATTTAAATTTATTACATGAATTTCACAAGAAAAAACCAATATATATATATTTTTTTTTTTAAACAATATTTTTTGTGTTTTCAAAGAAATATTTTTATTGTTTTATACCAGAATACCAATATATTTAATATCATGATTGTTTTATACCAGAATACCAATATATTTGATATCAGCAATTAATTTTTTATCAGGATCTAATTTATATTTTTTAACATTTCGTCTCCACAAAAACTCGTATAAATTATCGACTATATTATCTTTGGTAATTCCATCTCGACTTAGAAATCTTCTTATTACCCGCCATGATGTTTTGATAATTTGCGTATGTGCTCCATCATCTGAATTTATAAATTCTTTCGAATGATTTACAGTTTTGTGTTTGTAATCATGTTTTTCTAAATTTTTGTAGTCTTTTCAACAATCAAAGTAAATTTCCGTACCAGGAGGAACATGTTTTTTAATTATTTTTAATAAAATTGTAACATCTCGTTTGTTGTCAGGGCATATTTTTAAACGATAGTCTGTAGACTGTCCACGCACAATCGTTCCAACTATCCAAGAACCTTCAATAATACGATCTTGTTCATTTTTTTCGATCGATTTTACATTTATCAACTTCTACAATAAAACCTTCTTCTCCAATGTAGTTTCATCATAATCATTGTCTAAAGATATTGTTTAAACGACAGTATGAATATCTGTTTGATACCGTTTCAGGTGATGGTATTTCGTTTGTCAGCCAACTGCTTTCACGCTTGTTTAAAAGACAAATTAACAGCAAAACAATATGTTATTATTAAACATTTTTTTATTAAAATATGACACCTTTCGAATCATGTATTTTCTGCAACAGTAACATTATGATCTTGTTTTCCACATTTTCGACATCGAAATCTTCCACATTGGCCATGAGACTCTTTGAAAACCATGGGGCACTTATGACGTAAAATCGTAAACTCAATATTAGTCCAAGTTCTCTCACCCGTTCTAGTATAGTTGTTCTATCTTTTAATTTAGAAGCCAATAAAAATAGCGTTATCTTTTTACACATTTTTACAGTAATTGTATCTGTAATTTGTATGACTGTTAATTTATACTAATAATAAAATACTAAAATAATAATTACCTATAGCTAATATTCTCGAATAAACTACACGCCACCAGGGTTGGGTACGCATAATACTTCATGTTTTATGCGTGGAGTTCCATGCGCAGAAAACTCGAGTAATCTGCGCAAATAACTAAGTGAGGTTTTCTGCTGCATAAAACTCCTTTTAGGCTAATATTTCATGTGTCGTTCGTACGAATCGTATGATTCATGATTCTCATGAACAAGTTTTGTCGGACGTTCTGATTGGCTGCAAGAGCAAGACAGAGAATTTTTAGAGACTCGAAAACTTCTCTATTTTGTAACCAATTGAAGCGTCCGACGAAACTTGTCGTAGTCGGTACGACACATGCAAGTATGCAACATTAGCCTTAGAAAATCTTCTTTATGTTTGTGACTTTTAAATCTTATATATAGTTTTGTTATTTTAGTGAACACTGAAAAGTGAACACTAAAAACTGTTAAAAGTAATGATAAGAGATCTAAGAGGTCTAAGAGGTCTAAGTGAAAGGAAAAAAGAAGCAATTCCTTGCTTTTTTTTAAATTGGAAATGTCAAATAAAGGAGGAAGACCTTCTCACAATTATTATAATGAAGGTCAGTTTATTAGAGCCAACGAAAATGGAAAGTATTTCTCAATTTGCAAATTATGCAACATAAGGTTATGTACTACTGCAGTAGAACGCCTGAAAACTCATCGGTACGTGTATACAAATTATTGAAATCATACAATAGTTAAAATAATACTACTTAACATAAATCAAAATTTTAGGCTCAATGAGTATTTTTTCTCTTGCCTTCTTTTCACAGTAATAATCTAACTTTTCAAAATATTTTACTGCATTTATTATTCAATAGCGTTTGAAATAGCATTTTGTTCATTTTATATAGGTTAAAGTGTTCAATGAATATCAATGACAACATTGACAACGATGAAAATGATGATCTTGAGAGCAAAAGGACTTGCAGCAACATCGATAGTGAAAATGAAGGTGAATTATTAAGAGAATACGATGTTGTCGCTGGTGAATGCATACTGGTATTGCTATATATACTTATTCAAATATATTATATAAATACTGATGAAATATATTATAAATATTAATAAAAAATTTAAACTATTTTATAGATCTCAGAAACTCCTTCTACGTCGACGTCGTCGACTACATCTAGTT
>NW_012027090.1:7165-7711 GCF_000956235.1 Wasmannia auropunctata | reverse complement strand
ATGTTATGTTTTTGCTATTCATTTTTGGTTGTTAGATAATAAATACTGTGCAAAACGTGATCCTGTAACGAGGAATTGATTTGTATAATCTTTTTAGTACAGCAAATTCAGGGAACAGAGCTGTGATTCTGTAACGCGATAACGACATAATAACGATATCGTCGTTAAAAGGTTACAGAATTCCGGTTATTACATTTTGAGGTTATTACATTTTGAACATGGATATGCGTATACACATACCTGTGATTTCAGCTTACTGTGTAAAGATCGGAATGATCTTTAGACGATTTCACAACGCAAGTAAATACGAATATTTATTCGACTGTTGGGAACTAGTTGATTCTTGATTGATTTTGTCGCTGCCTCGCTCGCTTAGTGGCAGTGTTGTTCGGCGCTCTGGGCACTTGGTGGCGCGGCGATCACTTGGTGTGGCAAAGCGATTTGCAGCACTGCTGTCGACAGCTGTGTACAGCTGTGTCGAAAGTCTCGTGGCGCTACTTGTCGCACGCGTGACGTTACTTTTCGCACTACAGACCGTGCGGGAAG
>NW_012027090.1:3609-5696 GCF_000956235.1 Wasmannia auropunctata | reverse complement strand
TCAAATGATCACTTGCTTGACAAAAGAAACCGCTACTAGATTCTTAAGATTGACAATCCTTTTTGAACACATGGACGCTTTCCATGCCTATCGCATTTCTTAATTTTTGAAATCGATCACGTGGTAGAGCCTTTGTAAAAGTGTCTGCAAGTTCGCGTTTTGAATCTACATATTCTACCACTATAGCATTGTCTTCAAACTTCTCGCGAATGAAGTGATGACGAATATCAACGTGCTTCGTCCGTTTATGAAAGTCTTGACTTCTGACTAACTTTATGGCACTCTGATTGTCGATTTTCAAAACGATTGGATTATTGCATCCTTTTATGTTCAATTCACCGAATAGGCTTCTTATCCAAACAGTTTCTTTGCAGGCTTCAGAGGCAGCGATATACTCAGCCTCGGTGGTTGAGAGAGACACACATCGCTGTCTTCTGCTGCTCCATGTCACAGCTCCGTCGCCAATTTGGAACAAGTATCCGCTTGTCGATCTTCTTGTCTCCACATCGTTTGCATAATCCGAGTCGGTGTAACCTGTTACTTCAAAATCATTGCCAACTTTACTGTATTTGATTCCACAATCGATGGTATTCTTCAGATATCTGATTATCCTTTTGACTGCGTTCCAATGGTTGTCATCGAAACAATTAACGAATCGACTCAAGTAAGATACTGCAAATGCAATATCCGGACGACTCACGGTTGCTGCAAATATGAGACATCCAATTGCCTCCCGGTAAGGGATGTTACTCCCATCGAATCCGAGTGATGTAGATGGTTCTAACTTTACATTGGGATCGGCCGGTATACCGATCGGTTTTGATTCTGCTAGTCCAAATTTCCTTATGATTTGATCGATGTAGTGCTGCTGATGAATCAGTATTGATCCATCTCTTGGATTTTTCGAGACTTCCATTCCTACAAAGTAATTTAATTCACTAACTTTAATCTCGAATTCTTCAGTGAGCTCATTAATTAAATGATCCAAGGCTTCGTCAGATTTTGAAAATATTAGACCGTCATCTATGTAAAGAACAAGATAGATTTCATGACCCTTGATTTTTCCTTTGTAAATGCACTTATCAGCATTGCATTGTTTTAGCTCGATCTTCTTCAGAAAATTATCGAAACGTGTGTACCAACACCTGGATGCTTGTTTAAGGCCGTACAGGGACTTGTTCAGTTTGCAGACGAAGTTTTTACTTGCTTTAATACCTTTCGGCGGATCCATATAAACATCCTCGATTAAGTTTCCGTATAGGAATGCCGTTTTCACATCAAACTGCCTCATTTGAAGATCTAATTGCACAGCCAGGGAGAGGAGAATTCGAATACTATCGTATCTAACTGTCGGGGAATATGTTTCCGAGTAATCGATTCCCTTCTGCTGTGCAAATCCCTTTGCGCACAGTCTTGCTTTATGCCTGGATACATTCCCTTCGCTGTCTCGTTTTACTTGGAAAACCCATTTTGAGCCTATTGTTTTCTTTCCTGGTGGTAGAGGTTGCAGAGTCCATGTTCGGTTCTTTCGATGGGCTAATAGTTCCTCATCGATCGCTGTTTTCCACTGGTCAGCTTCCTTGTCGGAAATGGCTTCTTCATACGTCTGCGGAATATTCAGCTCAGTTATGTTTGCTTCGTATCTATCTGGAGGACGTATATCTTTTCTCGATCGTAATTCATATCCTTTTCTAGTGGGATGTTTTTGACTGTCAACTTGAACTTGTTCTACTTGTTGATCTTCGATGCGTTGCTGATCTACTTCTGAATCTTCGGATGATGACTCCTCGTCGATTCTAATGATTGCTTCGTTCTCGATGTTAACAGTGCTTGTTGAACTTTCCTCCTCAAACTTGCGATCTGACGGGACCTCATCGAATATCACATCTCTAGAAATCTTTACATTTCTTTTGATTGGATCGAAAAGACGATAATTCAAGGAATCATTGTTGTAACCTACAAAGATCATTCGTTTAGATTTTGACGATAATTTATCTCTAAATTGCTTGGGAACATGCATGTAAGCCGTACTGCCGAACACTCTTAGATGTGACAAGATAGGTTTGTTTCCTGTCCACAGTTCATAT
>NW_012027090.1:2087-3589 GCF_000956235.1 Wasmannia auropunctata | reverse complement strand
TGTGCTCTTCCGATCTTAAACGTCGTCTATGTTGACCACTTTTTTACCGCTTAGGACCGCCCCCAGATATTTTTGTCCCAAAGGACTATAGTGCATTTGTAGCTTTTTTTGTCCCTCGGATGATTGCAATTGGTTTCGTACGGATGTTACGAGCGGCTCATTGGCGATTTCGAAAATTTCTTCAACGGAGGGAGCGTACGATTCATCGTGTGATGGTAATATTTCAGACATTTCATTCAAAGTAGACGGCACAGTTTTCGAACGTTTCAGCATCAATTTAACCGGAGTGGAAGCCAGTATAGAATAGTCTAACGAGACGCTTGATTTTTTTCGTTTGGGTGTTGATTTCATATATATTTCGTCTACTCCCGAAAAGAACGATTCGTTCTCGACCAAATCATTGTCGGCGGTATTTTCAGCAATTTGTTTTAGATGCACGATGATGGGCTTAAAGTGTCTCTCCAGTGCGATATCTTCTTCGCGTGTCGGCCCATTGCAAAGTATTCTCTTATCACATCTTGCTTGTCGCATGCCACGTCATCAAAGATAAAGATGGAATTCGGAAGCGCTTCGTTTGGGGGGACGATGTCACTATTATTGGAGAATGTATAATAGCCAATTTCTTCTATCGATGTCAATAACTTTTCCACGTATTGATATTTCGGTTGTTGCAATGATTTCGAGTACACGTACACGTTCTCGAAGCGTACGCCGTGCGGACTCTCCAACAAGCTTATTAGCATGTTTGTCTTGCCGCAGTTTGATGGGCCACAGATGATACCGCGTATAAAAATCAGTAGCATGTTTCCATGCTTACGTATCTTTTTATCGGACATTAACCTAATCTTATCACTTTGATCGTCTGCGACTGTCGCACAAACCGCATCTTTTTTCCCTCCACATAATACTCTGAAGAACTTATCGACTGCGGACCTATTTATAGAAGCGCATAGCACGAATGTGCTCAGTTGCCAAAATATTTCTTGTCGTGTCAGATAACAGTGATATTCTCAGTTTAACCAATAAAGAGTTAGAGTATATACCGAAAGTCGATTTGCTGCAAAAGTTTTTGAACTATATAAGTCAATTGTGGGACAGATTACCCGAGCATATAAAAGCTGATTCGGAGGTTCAACAGTATCGTTGGTATCTGAAACATTACAATCAACCGTGGCAGCGGATACACATTGATGGTCCTGCACCGTTTGTAAAGAATTGCAGCAAATGCCGTCGAGAGGTCGCGGTTTGATAAATCGCGCGATAAATGCGCTTCCTTTCAAATTGCATATCCCCGGATATCAGTTTTGCGGCCCAGAAACGCATTTAGAACAGCGATTGGCTAGATGTGATCGGGGCATTAATCCGCTGGACGCGGCGTTTTGCGAGCACGATATCGCATATTCGCGGAGCAACGAACTCGCTGAACGTCACGTGGCTGACAACATACTCGCCGCGAAAGCGCGAAAACGCATAACCGCAAGAGATTCGACTCTCGGAGAGAG